>NC_081564.1:88204439-88281226 GCF_022355385.1 Mustela nigripes | reverse complement strand
AGAGTCACTTATGGTTTGTCTCCCTCCCAATCCCATCTTGTTTCATATATTCTTCTCGTACCCACTTAAGCCCCCATGTTGCATCACAACTTGCACTATTGGGTATTTACCCTAAAGATACAAACGTAGTGATCCAAAGGGGCACATGCACCCGAATGTTTATAGCAGCAATGTCCACAATAGCCAAACTATGGAAAGAACCTCGCAGTCTTTTGACACAGAGCTTCACTCCCTTACCTTTCAGATGGCCAAGCTGCACGGAGCCCTTTGCCTGCCATCACCCCAGAGCCCTTCCCGTGTGTTTCCCCACCGCACACCAGACCCCGTGCCTGAATTCCATCCATGGTCCTCATCCTCAGGCCTGGGCTCCTGGTTCTGTGGACGAAATCAGTCAGCACAGCCACTGTCCGCCCTCATAGGCCATCAGCTCTGCCACCACCTGGAAAATGGCCTGACTGCCATGTGTCCAAGGAAAGTGAGCAAACCAGCCCTGAGTTCCCTCAGTGGGCTGCCTGCCACACCCTACCTCTCCGAGGAGGGGCCACCCTCTGCGAAGGCCAAACCCTAATGTGCTTGACTGCATTTCCTTCCTTTCCATCTTAGATGTTGTGCCATGAGTTATTTCCAATATTTTCAACGCCTTCCCTCTCCAATGCCCGTTTTCTGAAAGCCTGTGAATCTGACAACAGTTAGCGATGACCTAGAGCCCCCTCCACCCTCATCACCTGAGACCCTGCTCTGTCCTACTGCTTCCCTTCACCACCAGTCAAATGATGGGGAAATCAAACAGTCACTGTTTAATTTGAGGTGGTTTTTTTTTGAAAATAATACTTTTTGAAAATAACACTACCTATTGCTGACTTTTTTCTGAATACAAAAAAAGGACACATTCATTATAAAACATTTGGAAAATATAGCAAATCACGTGGAAAGGAAATAAAAATCACATGTAATCCTACAACTTGGAGGCAACTAGTAATTTTAATCCTTAGGTGCACTTTTTTTAAGTTCACTTTTAAAGAATAAAATGAGGATGACACTTTTGTTTTCTGTTATTTCTACCTACTGCTAAATCATGAACCTTGTCAAAACATGTCAGAAACATGTCAAAAACAGGGGTGCCAGGTGGCTCAGTGGGTTAAGCCTCTGCCTTTGGCTCACATTATGATCTCAGGGTCCTGGGATCCAGACCCACGTTGGGATCTCTGCTCAGCGGGGAGCCTGCTTCCCCCTCTCTCTCTCTGCCTGCTTCTCTGCCTATTTGTCAAATAAATAAGTAAATTTAAAAAAAAAATAAATTAAGTTAAATTGAATTTTAAAAAGTCAAAACTTGATTTATAAGGGCTTCTTGGTATCCTATCCTATGTATATGCCAAGGCTTACTTGGCCATATCCTCACCGCTGTGCATTCCCGGCATTTAGATTTTTGTAGATCTACTAACTAATAAGATGAGCTTCATGGACCACCAGGCCTTATGTACATACTGATTCCTTATGTGAGATCAATGCCAATTAAAAACACCAGACCAAATGATATGCACATTTTAAGGCTCCTGAATCCTATTGCCAAATTATTTTTAAAAAGATGGTTGAATCAACTGGTACTACCAAGAGCAGCACGCAACATTATCCATTTCACTATATTCTTGCCAAGTCATAGCTACTTTGCTAAGTGAACAGTTCAGCATTTTAATTCTGTGTCGCTGTGTTTGCATTTGCCACTGGTCTCTTTTCCTTTGTCGAAGTCTGTTTGTGCCTTCTCACTTTTCTTCTAAAGTATTTATCTTTTTCTTATGTGCTCACTACAAAAACAAAAAGAAAAAACTCTTCATGCGTTAAGAATAATAACTCTTTTCCAGATTATTGGTTAAGAGTACATTTGTCATTTTTCACTGCTTTTCCATTTCTTATCGATGGGAGTGATTTTTAAAAATTTGTACAGGATCAAACCTATCAATATTTTTTCCTTCTTTTCACCTTTCCTTTCCCCCCGTCGTTTTTCTACTCCCTGCACGGAGTCTTCTCCCCAGATGTGCTGTTCGCACCATTCTGCAAAGCCTAGCGACCAACAGCCCTACTTGCCCCTAAACCAAAAAATCTCCATGGCCATTTGCTGCTGCCTGCTTCCCCTGGGAACCACCCTTTCCTTGTTTTCCTGCCACATTCATTCATTCATCATAATAGATGTTCCTGTAGAGCAGTTTTAGGTTCTCGGCAACACTGAGAGGAGAGCACAGAAACGGCGCCACAGACCCCTGCTTCCAGGACTTGCTACCAGGGACGGACTTGCAAGGACATATCATGGCTGGACTGTTTCTCTTGGCCTTTGACACGGGTGTTGTCCAGGCTCTACTTCGGGCCCTGTTCTCTTCCTCTGCTACCACTTCTCTGAGAGGCTGCCCACTTCCACAGACGATGTGCTGTCCACTCAAGCACCGTATCTTCAGTTCATCCTCTCTCGTGGCTCCAGATCTCCAGCCCCCAGCTGCTCACTCTGTATCTTCATAAAGATGTCCCACAGGCACCCTGACCCATCTGCTTCCCTTTCTGTACTCTCTTTTGAAGGGAACAAGCATCTTCTGCCCTGTTCCGTAATCCAGAGACTCTAGAGCCTTCACAGACACAGTGCCTTCTCCACACCCACGTAACAAATGTGACCAGTGGGCATGTCTGGCTGCTTCGTCCTTCTCCCTTTCCCATATGGAATGACCCCCTCCTCCACCACCATGCTGTAATTCAGACCCATGTTTACCCCAGCTTCACAATGAGGAGATTCATTTCCCAGTTAAGAGTTCATTGTTTCCTGACTTGTTAATTTTAGCCATTCTGACTGGTGTAAGGTGTTATCTCATTGTGGTTTTGATTTGTGTTTCCCTGATGCTGAGTGATGGGGAGCACTTTTCCATGTGTCTGTTGGCCATCTGGATGTCTTCTTTGCAGAAATGTCTCTTCATGTCTTCTGCCCATTTCTTGATTAGATTATTTGTTCTTTGGGTGTTGAGTTTGATTAGTTCTTGATAGATTTTGGATACTAGCCTTTTATCTGATATATCATTTGCGAATATCTTCTCCCATTCTGTCAGTTGTCTTTTGGTTTGTGGACTGTTTCCTTTGATGTGCAAGAAAAGCTTTTGATCTTGATGAAGTCCCAATAGTTCATTTTTGCCCTTGCTCCCCTAGCCTTTGGCAATGTTTCTAGGAAGAAGTTGCTGTAGCTGAGGTCAAAGAGGTTGCTCTCTGTGTTGTCCTCAAGGATTTTGATGGATTCCTGTCTCACATTAAGGTCTTTCATCCATTTTGAGTCTATTTTTGTGTGAGGGAGAAGGAAATGGTGCAGTTTCATCTTGTACATGTGGCTGTCCAATTATCCCAACACCATTTGTTGAAGAGACTTTTTTCCATTGGACATTCTTCCTTGCTTTGTCGAAGATTAGTTGATCATAGAGTTGGTGAAGACGTGGAGAAAGAACCCTCCTACACTGTTGGTGGGAATGTAGCCACTCTGGAAAACAGCATGGAAGCTCCTCAGAAAGTTGAAAATAGAGCTACCCTATGACCCAGCAATTGTATTTACCCCAAAGATACAAGTGTACTGATTTGCAGGGGCATGTGCTCCTGAATGTTTATAGCAGCAATGTCCACAATAGCCAAAGTATGGAAAGAGACCAGATGTCCATCAACAGATGAACAGTTAAAAAAGATGTGGTATATATATACAATGGAATGTCATGCAGGCATCGAGAGAAATAAAATCTTACCATTTGCAACAACATGGTTGGAACTAGAGAGTATTAGGCTGAGCTAAATAAGTCAATCAGAGAAAGACAATTATCATATGATATCTCTGATATGAGGAATTTAAGAGGTAGGGTGGGGGATTTTGGCTGGTAGGGAAGGAAAAAAATGATACAAGATGGGATTGAGAGGGAGACAAATCATAAGAGACTTAATCTCATGAAACAAACTGAGGGTTGCTGGGTGTTGGGAGGATGGGGAGAGGGTGGTTGGGTGATGGACAGTGGGGAGGTACATACTATGGGGAGTGCTGTGAAATGTGTAAACCTGATGATTCACAAACCTGTACCCCTTGGGAAAATAATACATTATATGTTAATTTTAAAAAAATAGTTCACTTTAGCCAGTGAACAGAGTTCAGTTTTGATCCCCAGTTATGTCACCTGTAAAACAAAAGTTCATTTGAGCACTTGCTCATGTGATTGCTTTGAGGATTAAATTAGATGACACTGGTAAGGTACTTCACAGGGTTCCTGGCATATAATATTGTCCAGTAGATGTCAACTATTATAATTATTTATCACACTGCTTCTGGTTTCACGCATCCACAAAGCCAATTGTCACTGCTGCCGTAATTCTCTCCCTAAAATGCAAATCAGATCACTGCTTGTCTCCCTGACTTGGTCTCCTTTACTGTAGGAGTGGTCTAAATACACGTGTATAGTACAAGGCTATCCATGACTAGGCTGCTTACCCTCTAGCATGATTTCAGGTTTGTTTCAGCCTGGCAGGATGCAGCTGTCAGCTCTTGCCTTAGTAACACCATGTAACAGCCATCCCCATGTTTACAGGTTTGTGGGTTCACTCTGATTTATTCATCCTAACCTCCATGGGTTGGGATAGCCTTGACTGATATGTGGGCTCCAAGCTGAAGTTTGGATGTAAATTTGCTCCATTTGTGTGTGCTCTGGGGCCCAGGCTCACAATGTGGTGTCTGCTCTTTTCATGGCTGATCACTGCAGCACAGGAGACACGCCAAACTGAGCAAGCATATTTAACACCTCTTCCCACATCACATCTGCTAATCTACCGGCCAAAGCAAGTCACATGGCCAAACCCAGGATCTGTGAAGGAGGAAAATACACTCTGCCCATAGTGGGAAAGGTGCAGAAGGGATATTGGTTAAGTAATAATCCAAACAATGACGCTATTGCATCCCTCAGCACCCCACGCTGCCTCACACTCCTGAGCATTTGCCCTGCAGCCATTTCTGGGGACACCTGGGTCTCCTGTCCCACTTTTTTCCAATCAACAAATGTGCATCTGCCTTGTAAGGCTCCACTTAGCTTTCACCTCTTCAATAAAGCCTTCCTACCTTCCCCAGATAGACCGTCCTTCAGTCTCCCCTGGGCACTCACCATGACCTGTGCATAAGCAGTCTTGCCATCCTCTGGGCCTGGCAGAGGACACTTAGAAATTTCTATTGGGGTTCAATTGGTGAATATGTAACTAATATAGTAAATTTTTCTAAAATTCAGCCACTGTAATGTTGGCTTTTTTTCAAATAATTCTTTTTCTTTTAAAAAAAAAAAGTCTGAAATTAAAGAACTCCATTATGTATTACAAACCAGACATCCTATGGATACCAGTATTTCAAACCAGATATTCTCCGATAACCATCGGGTCACGTCTGATTATTTAAAGAGGGACCCTGGATTGCATTGGTCAGAGCAAAGTTTACACAAGAAGCAGGTTTATAATTAACAATCTCAAACCTGGATAAAAAGGATAAAACTCCTTCATGCTCATGGGACCACAGGCAGCCCAAGCCTTGCACTCTGGCATCAGCCAGGTGGCATGTACATCCCTGTGGGGATGCTGTGTTAGTTCACTTCCCATGAGTGCCTAGGCCTGCTCTTATTCCCATGACACAATACATGGGGATCTTATCAAATCCAGGAAAGATAGACACAGAGAGACCTTGTTTTGTAGAAAAACTCATGCTGGTTTAGACTTAAGGCATGAGACATTCTCAGTAGAAATATTTTGAAGACAAAATAAATAAAAAAGAAAAAGTGGAAAAGAGTCCAACAGGCAATTATTCGTAATAGAAAAAACTATTGATTTTCCTTTTTTGATACATAGTCTAAATTATCCCTCAAGAAAAGTAGTAATGCATCTTTAAACAGATTTATTGGTTCTAGGAGGGAAAAAATGTATTATTTAACTTCAATGCTATTGGATTTTTCTTTTATGTTGGATATAGAAATTGTGCAGATGCACAGAAATGGGACAGGGAAACTCTTTCAAGGATCATAGTTATTTTGGATCCCAAGGTAAGATGCCTTAGTATTTCCTTCAAAGCAGTAAGAGTTCATAAACAAAAGATCATTTTTCTAAATAAATGACATCACACATTTACAATAAGAACATTTTCCACAAGATTTAAAGTTCCCATGGGTGGAATGAACAAACCACATTGGATCCCTGAGAACTACTTGGAGGATCAGGCTTTTGGTTGCAAAGGATTTTTGCCCCGGGCACAATCCTGGAGCTAGAATCCCGTTCTCTGAACTGCAAAGTTCGCACTTCTCCCTCTCACTCACACTCCTGAGATCAGAAGGCACAGTAACCTGCCTTGTAGGGAAACTTCTCTTATTCTATAAAATGAACTTGGAGTTGACAGGAAGAACAATGCCATGCTCTTCCCAGCACTGTATCCAATGCCCTCTCAGAAGAGGGACCTTGAGCTCAATGGGACCCAGCCCATTTAGGACCACAGAGACTTTGGACCTGGCCCTACATCTCTCTATTTCACTGTCACGAGACCTTGCAAAGTCCCCTCACCAAGGTGTCACCATCTATCTGTCAGTGGCAATCCTAGCTGACCTCGCTGGATTGTCACAAAGAAAAATTATTCGAAAGGATTGGAGAACATTTTTCAAATGTAGAGTGCTCTAAAAACCATAAATAAATATTTCAAACCACAGCTACAAGCTGAGTCCCTCATCATGTTTATTCTGTACAGTTCAAAACTTCAAGGGTTTGATGTGTTTGTTTTCCGTGTTTAATAACTAGGCTCTTTCAATGAACTAGGGGCAAATTTACCAGGAGGCAATCTGGAAGAACCTGTAAAGTATAGTTCTCAGAAAGCATTGGGTCCTAAGTGTAAGAAAGGAAGTCCCCAGACCATCCTCACACCTACCCTCAACCACCCAGCCCTCGCTCACTGTTTTCCAGGTCTGTGAGCTCACATGTTGGCAGAGGACTCAGGATCGGGAAAGGGAAGACACGTTTCATGCTACGCCATGTAGTCATGCTTTCCTCTTCCTAGGATGATTTTGGCGTTCTGGTTCTTCATGTTGAGAATGACATGCCAAGTCTTGGAGGCTGCACTACATTCCCCCTTGGGAACTGTGGATATTTCAATGATAGCGTACCTATGGCCTAGAACATCTCCTTGCCTATAGAAGAGCAAGACATAGGCAAGCATTGTTCTGGTTGCCCAACAGCACAGCAAGCACTAAGGGTATTTCTGGCCACCACCAGCCATAACTACCTGGTGCCCACTCTTCTCCTTCTTCCCTGCATCTCCCACATCTAGGTCTCAGCACTTGTACCTACAAAACTCTGTAGGTGTCTACCCAGGACCCAAAGGTACATCCCAGCCTATATTTCAACACATGTATTTGGAGAGACTGGCTCTTTGACAATGAGCCTTAATCACCTTCCTACCACGAGATGGAACCTTTTCTACATGGAACTGTCCTTCAGAAACCAAGCCAACCAAAGCCTGGTCAGAGTTTAGGAAAGCTGACCGCACACAAACAGATTATCTATAAAGACCAGCTGCACACCTTTCTCTGGTCTGAATAAGGAATGCTTTCATTTCGTGAGGCCCCCAAGTTCACGATCAAACCTTTTGGTAAGAAAACAGAGCACAGAGAAATCCGTATTCTCCCCATGTGACAGATGATGTTGTGAATACGGACCCTTCTTTAAAACTCCAGCTAATTCAGGTGGCAGGATGAAGTGTGCCATGTCATAATTAATCCCTCATGTATTGCAAGCAATTTAATGTCAAAATAATCAACAGTAGCTTTTTTTACTCTTTTGTGAGTACATAATAAATACTGTCATTTAGCCGGAGCAAACATTGGATTTCTTGTCTGGTCTTTGAATAACACTATCCGTGAGGCAAATACCAGACCCTTCTCCTCCATCTCCCCTCCCCAGGCCCCACCAGCCTCACATATAGATCCTCCTTAGGAAAATAAATCACGGATGTCAAAAGAAAAGTAGTGTGTTTAATTTTCAGTTGGTCTCTCACATCACGATTATTCTTAAAGTCCAAGCACAAGGCAGAAGGGGGAGAACTAAGACCTGAAATGGGGTGGAGTGTGCCCCTCACAGCCGGACCTGGATTCTTCCTGCAGATCGCTGGCAGTGACATGACAGCTGTGATTATTTTTAGGCTTTGCAAGGTTGAGTCACCTCTACTGAGCTGTCTACATTCTTTTGATGATACTCAGTTCACTTTTTACACAAACAGCACTTCTGAAGAGGAGACCAAAAGCTGCCCTCTCTCCCCAAAGGCAGATTATGAAGCACACGGAGTGTAGAGCTTCTTCAGGCAATGCTTCTGTCCAAGAGGTCTTGTATCACAGAATTTGTGGTGTCCTCCCCATCCAGGGTGCTGGCAGCTCTGCTTTTGGTGGAAGCTCTCTTGTTACAAGACAGTGATGAGGAGGAGAGCCCCGGGAGGAAGCTCAGTCAGATGGTTGATCTCCAACTGCCTCGTGGGAGCAATGAGTGACTCAAATCCAGGCTCTGAGGTGACACTTCACATCAGGGAGGAAGCCCAAAGAATGACTATGCTGCCTCAACAGATCTTGTGTGAAAATGACTTTTAAAATATCAAAGTGGAAAACTCGATCCCAAGAAGAGCTCCTCATGGACCCAAGTTTCCATGAAACAGCACTATGTTTCACCCTTTGGTATCTTTCCAGCCATTGTTACCAACGACTGTAGGTTTCTCCTTTAGATATTAATGCATGTTTTGTGGATACACAAGAACCTTAAAACTACTTAGTTTCATAGTAAACATTGTCTTCTTTCCACTATTATTTGTTTGTGTTTCACTCACATGGAGTACCCACTTAGCCAAAAGCTCTGGATTGAGGTTCCTGTGATATAAAGATAAAGAAAACATGATTCAAGTCTTCACAAACACATGTGCGCGCACACACACACACACACACACACACACACACACACACACTGACCAATAACCACACTAAAACATAACGCCCCTCTGGATGTTGGCTCCTGAGAGACACAGGCGATTCCTTTCGTTCTGGACCCCCAGGTCCTAGAGCACTTTGCATATGGAAGGTGTCCCATGCTGTCCACCAATGAGAGCATGCACCTTGACAGAACAGGTGAGCTCTAGGCGCAGATTAGATGGTAGGTCACTCACATGATAACACGGGGAGGGTCTTCGGGCTGCCGGAGAGTACCTCTTTCTTTGGTGTTTTCACAGCTCTGAGGACGTGGCAGGTCTGGAAGGGCACATGGAATCTCTGAGTGGCAGGCTTCAAAGTTCCTATCTATCATGAATACTTCTTTTGAGTAATCTTGTTGGATTCAACAGCCAATTACCCAAGTAGATACCGAGTGGATGGCACACGGGTAGAGTGTGTAGGCTTGGAATGCACTGTGTGGGGGAGTCCAGACCCACATAGCATCCCCGGGGACACGGGGGCTCTGGACGCCCCATGGAGAGAATGAGCATGAAGTGGGGTCCTCCCATAGGCAGAAGGACAGCAAAGACAGCCCTTGACTACGCAACAGCTTTCTGTGGGCTGACTCCATTGGTGTATATTTTCCTTACCAGGAAGTATACCTCTGTCCACACAATCCTCTAGCTCCCTATAAAGTGGCTTCAAATGCTCGCAAAGAAAGGCGGGGGAGCATCGCCCAAGAAGGTTTGCAGAAGCAGCATTTAAAACCAGCAAATCAATCTCCCTTGTAGACTTTTCTTTTAAAATAAACTTATCTCTGAAAACTGCCTCTTGAAACTTTAGCTTTAACAGTACAGTTTCACTGGTTTATGAGCCAGCAGTAAAATCCTAAAACCAGAAGCTCCTCAAGGAGGTACTAACACACCATTTACAGAAGTGCTGTGGTCCAAATAGTATGTGGCAATGAAGTCACTATAAATTCACCCGCACTCACACACAAACAACGCATCGAGCCTGTCTTACACTGTTTGCTCTTTATGAGAACAGGTACCAGCACAGACAGAGCCCTCCCTGCCTCCCTTCCCACTCTTGGCCGACCCTCTCCGGACAGCAGCCGCCAAGCAGCAAGGTGGCGGGTGCCTGATCGCTCGGCTCTGGCACGACTGGGCTGTTTGCAAGATAACAGTAGACACAAGAATATTTCACCACTGTCATTGCTTAACAATGTAATATGACAGCATCCATGAAACCGATTAGCATAAATCAACATAATACCCACTTTACAGCATTAGTATTGAAAACTTTCATCTTGAAATAGTAAGAGAAGAAAGACAACGTATGATGAATTGTAATGATTTTGCTGGAATGCTACCAGATGACTAGATATGACGCACATGTCGATGGAGCCACACACTAACACACATATGTCAACACAATAATTTCAAGCAGCTTTATTTTCATTTCACATACTCCCGAGGACTATATGCCTGGCTTCCCAAATACGGCAAGTAAAAACAAGGCTGGCATCATCGCCGCAATTCAAGATGCTTTGGTGACGGGTGATACATGCGTGTCGCCTGATACGGCAGAGGCCGCTGGAAGAGCCACACATAGAGTCCCCGGAGTTCACACTACAGATAATTGTGCCTCACAGGGCCAAATTCCAAGCCAAGGAGGAGGACAGAACTGCCTCGCTGACATTTTCGGTGGTTGATGGATGAGTTCTACTTTTCAGGGCAACGAAACAAAGGTCACGTGCTCCTCCAACAGCAGTGGAGCAGGTTCCTTCCTCTTCCTCCCTCCACTTGAACCTCCTCACTCTGCAAATGCTCCTCCAACAGCAGTGGACATGGTTCCTCCCGCCACTTGAACCTCCTCACTCTGCAAACGATCCATCCAATTATTCCCTTTGAGATGAATTTCTTCGTTTTTGCCAACTGAGAAAATTCCAGAACTTGAAAATCGGCTGGGGACGTTTTTCTTAATACGCCATAAGGCGGGACTGAATTCTGGAGCACATCCCTGAGATCTCTGAGGGTCCAGAAACCTTGGAATGACAGTATGTAGTCTTAATTGTATCAGTGGGATGCCAGGCTTTGGCGGCTGCAGACAGACAAGCCTTATTCAAGGGGCTGGGTGGCACGTGTCCTGGGGTCCTGGGGAGACAATCGCCCATCGCATTCCCTTTCCTTTGCCAACCTGCCCTTGCCGGCCTGGGCAAGGCGATAGTGGACCATGATGAGTTAGGAGGCACTCACACGGGAGTTTTCTGGCCTCCTCCATGCCCACCTGCTCAGCTGCACAGGAGGGCAGGCAGCGGTCTTGTGCTAGTCTTGTGCACAACTCTGCACACACAAGATAGGTGCTGCTGTGTGCGGACCAAACTACATCCCAGCCATAGCCTTAAGCACTTTGATATAGAACTGTTAATCTTTAAAATCAGCCTGTGCTTTGAGCATAGCCCCATTTAATAGATGAGAAAGAAATGTGGCTTAGGGAATTATGTTGCTGTCCCCTCCACCCCAATATGAATGCCAGCATCGGGACCCAGGAAGGACAACACTCTGCATTGATTGCCTTCTTCCTCCCAAGGACTCCTGTGCCTGTTTAGCAACAGTAGGAATTAAGCTAAGAGGTGTAATGCAGTTAAGAAGTAATTATTGAATGTCAGCTATGTGCTCCATACGAAAAAGAAAATAATAAGAAGACAATTATACATTATTCACTTTTTCCCTGTTGCTCCTACAACCTTCACTTCCTAACTGGTCACTTTAAGGAGCGGAAAAAAAGAAGTGCTCACTTTCTCCACTTCAGCAAGAAATTATCCACCAATTATTTTGGTAGTATATTAATACTGAAATTAAGCAAAGAAATATCCAGAAATGGTTCACATGTTTTAACTGGGTAGCCATTTTTATTTAATTTAGACTTGGTCCACACCATCTCAGAGAAGAAAACCTGGCAAGTCTGAACGACAGCTGGCTCTCAACCAAAGCAGCCTCACTCCATTCTCTCTCTATACACCACGGGGTGGGGAGGACTGTTGTAAACATAAAGGCATTTTATTTAACTCCTGCAGGTGTTTTCACTTTTGAATTTCTGATGATGGAAATCAGCCCATCCCTTCCATCAAGTCACCCACTGGTAGGAGTTTTGGTTGATCTTGCAATACAACCGATATATTTTTTTCCATCCCTAAATAATCTTTAAATTGCCTAAAGTAACCCATTCAACAAATAATGTGCTTACATTCCAACCAGTTGTCTCCATGGGTAGGTCTCTGCTCTCACAGCAGATTCAGCCAAATCACCTTTATGATTCATACAAATTACTACACAACACAGATACCGAAACTAGGATTTATTGTCAAGAGGGCTGAAAGAAGGGGCACCTGGGTGGCTCAGTGGGTTAAAGCCTCTGCCTTCGGCTCAGGTCATGATCCCAGGGTCCTGGGATCGAGTCCCACATCGGACTCCCTGCTCAGCGGGGAGCCTGCTTCCTCCACTCTCTCTGCCTGCCTCTCTGCCTACTTGTGATCTCTGTCTGTCCAATAAATAAATAAAATCTTTAAAAAAAAAAAAAAGAAGGTTGAAATAATCTGATGGATGTGACAGTCGCTGATTTGATGTTTGTATGTACACATACGGACATGATTTTCTTACTAGTTTGGGGAAGAAGTAAATCACTCATAATCCGAGTGCCAGAGATAAAACTAATCAAGTTATTAGGGTAATCATTTCAATCACCTAGAAAGTTCATTATACCCAGTTTTAAGATTTGTAAAAGTTACAATGACAGAATTGATAATTTATGAGTTATTGGCTATCAAACAAGGATAATGAAAATAAATGCATTGATTTGTGAATATGTATGCCAGTTTTATGCATATAAATAGACCTTAAAAATCCTATTGTGTTTTATGTCTGCACATAAATAACAAAACAACCTCATGACTTGGAAATAGGGCATGTGCATCTTAAACGTTCCAATCAGACAACTTGGTTTCTCCATTAAATTCTGCCGTTAATGACAGTCTCTGGGTGAAAGTGTCCCTGCCAGGGAAAATACAAAAGGAAGTGAGATCAGTGCTTCCAACCATGAATGTGCTCAGGAGTCACCCAGGAATCTTGTTGAAATGCATGTTCTGATGCTGTGGAGCCAGAGTGGGGCTGCCAGCCTCTGTTTTTCTCCATCCCCCCGGTGATGCTGATGCCGTTGGCTCATGGACCACCCTTTGGGCAGAAAAGATTGGACTTCTCCGTGCCCCCTAAGGTCTCACCTCCAACCGAGTCTTTGATGGGATGATTCAGACACAGAAGAGAAGACCGAGACACTAAGGCTGAGAAAGCATTAGGATATGCATGATGTCTGAAGAATATGTTCAAGGAAGCATGGTTTAAATAAAGCACGATAAGCACTTTTTTGGTAATTGCAAGGTTTCGTGATGTTTGCCTGACTCTGGGACCTCGGTTCTGTGAGCTTTCTTACTCACCCCTTCATATTTCAGAGAGCAGGCACTCCAGATCAGATGAACGGACTTGTATGATAAAAGCTACGTTTACTCATCCACCAAAATGGCCCTAAAATATATGTCACTGAAAACCAAGGAGAATGTTTGATTCATCTCTTCGTCTTTTCCTCCCCCGCTCCTCCTCTTCTTGTGTCTTCTTCAGGCAGGAAGTGTTTTCTAATTGAAAGCTCCCCGACAGGACCTTTCTGAGGGTATCAGTGTGTGAATTGCCAGATGTACTCACCAGGTGACCACACTGTGTCAAACACAGCCGAGGGATGCCGAGGCCAAGGGAGTCCCGCTCAGACACCGCTACCTTCTCGAAACCAACAGCAACACTGTCACCAAAACATGGAGCTCCCCAAAAGACACATCTGAAATCCATAAACCAGTCAGACTATCAATCCATTTATTAGAAAATCACAGGTAAGCCTAGAGATATGTTGTCTTTATAAAATGTTGCATAAGCACCTTCTCATTTAATTTTAACTCTATTCCATTCTTTGTTTCAAAATGACCTGTGCCGAATTTTCATAGAGAAATGGAAATGTTAACATGTTTTCTATCCCTGACTATAAAACAACTTAACATCAAGGCCCCGTTTCCAAAAATCAGCTACCAAGGGCAGGCAAATAATTTTGTTAAAAATGTGCTCACTGATCTTATTAATTCAAAACTTCAAACCAGTATTTTATGAAATTCTGTAGCTACAAACACTCAACTCGGACATGGCGGGCCTCCTTTTCTGAACGACTACAACCCTACTGAGAAAAGCATTTCTAAAGACACAGGCTGCACAAAGCAAGGAAAGATTTATATTCAATTTTAAAGTAGCAAACTACCTATAAATCTCAAATTTCCAAAGCCACTAAATGAATCATATTGGTTCAACTTTGGCAATACCCACATTTTATTCACAAAACACACACACACACACACACACACACACACACATTAATTTAAAATAAGGTATAATTTAAAATATTGAACTTTTGCAAATGAATACTGATATAAAATTTGGTTAGTGTTTGAGAAACCAAGAAGAGTAAATAATATTACACTCTGCTTTCTTAATCCTAGTTTAAGAAACTATATTTTTATTATAGCCCTAAATTTTTTCCAACTCATGGGTAAAATTTCATTATTTCTTTAACATCCTCAAACGTATTTATTTCATAAAGTTTTTTTTTTTCTAAAAGTCTTCCCTTTCCATCTTAAAATGCATGAGTGCCAGGAAGTTCCAATTTTATCTCAGTATTGGCTTTTATGTTGATGAATATGCTTCTCTTTCTCTTCTCCTTTATTTGTATAGAAATCACATGATGTTGTTTTCCTTTCTTTTTGATTAAAATATTATATTTGATTTTCCAGGAATAAGGAGCTCACACAAACCAAAGTAAGATAAAATTTTGAATCTGCAAAGTAGCCAGATGGACCAACCAAGCAATATAGAAAAGCTCTAAATCAGCAGCAGCCATAAATCAGTCCTGCCGTTCAAATTCACATTTGTAATGCAATTTATTTTTGAGAGAATTTATAACTATCCAAGCTTCACTATTTACTAGGTAAGTCAGGGATCTGAGTGAAGTATTTATGTCTTATTAATTCCTTTCATAACCTATTAATTCAGACAGCTTACAACATATCAACACTATCAGCTGCATTATCTAAACCTGGCAAGTCGTTCTGTGCGTTCCGACGCTGAGCCGGGTGGCGAAGTGCTGGCTTTTACCATCCCTTCCAGCCTGGAAACTCTCAGGTGGGATCACGGTGCTCCAGTGGTACCGAGGGGCACCCTGGCAGCCTGAAAGAGTCAGTGGGATGTTTAGAATGGCCCTCGTTCCCACAGAAAACTTTACACTCGGAGAAACCAGAGAACTGTACCATGTTGTTATGCTATCTTTCTTATCTTATTCCATTCAAAACTAAACCTACAGTCATTGTCTTTTTAGTAAAATTTAGGCATGTGTTCACGTTTCTAAATTCTGTTTCTCCAGCACAATTCCATTATTCTTTACCCAAGTGTCGTCTGGTTGAGGTTATTATACACTAAAATAGACTCACAATAATGGCAGGAGCAATTTCTTCCTTGAAGATGGGCAGCCATCAGCTGGGGTGAGGTGCCTTCCTGGATGCCGGGATACAGCACAGGTAATTTTTGGAAATAGCTTCTATTTCTTTAACCCATGTCACATTTTATATTTAATGTTCTTTATGTATAAAGTTTTCATAGCAGAGTGGAACAAATGAAACGTGATGTTGCCTGACCATTTTCTTGGGTTTCTAACAAAATGAATTTACACTGTGCTGTTTTGTTCTATCGGTGAGACGAAAGAAGGAATGTTTGGTGTTTAATTAGATACATGTGATATTCAGCAGGTACTGGGAGTGATATTTTAAGCTCCCTCAGCTTTGTTTCAAGGTTTGAGTGTATTAATTCCTATGCAAATCATTCTGTGGCAGAGTTCACTGTCACACTGATGCTGGAAAAAAGAGACTTCCACGTATTAGTAGAAAGAAAAGAGAAATTCTGGAAGGACATGTGAAGATTCAGAGAGCATGTCAAGGCAAGGCCTATGCTAGTGCCCCAAGTCTTTTAACCCCAAATCTTGTAATGCTAAACAACATGGAACGAACTCATTCTGTAAGGGTGCTTGTGACTAAAGTCACATAAGAAATGCACAGCCTGGTCCAAGTTCTCAGAATCATGGAGGACAGCTACTAAGAGGCCTACCCTGCTAGAGGTGATGCTACCTTGTGTCTGCTCCACACCAGGTGGCCATCCATGAAGCAGACATGGGTTTTCATTTCTAACATACCATTTTGGAAGGAAAACAGGGAAATATACAGAGAGGTGTGAGTAGCTTATTGGGATAATTAGCTTATTAGTCATTCCTACATACATAATCAGAGAAAAGAGTACTTCCGGGGCCTTGGAAGACCGTGAGGTTTATAGATGTTGTTTGTTTGTTCATCTCCTATTGACCTTAACATACTCACAGTCTCAATCCTAGAATCAACGATTGACTAAGCAAGACTTTTGAGCCTTGAAATGATAAGCAGGACTAAAATTTTAGCAAACTCTGCCAGTGTCAGACAGACGTAAGTTCAGATGAGAGAATGGGTGGGGAGGATGGCCCAGGAAGACGGCAGAACGAGAGCAGGTGGACACCCGCTTCTTCAGGCCATCCTTCTGATCCCAGAAGCCCTTCCGCCAAATCCTCTGCCGCAGTCATGGCTGAAAGGAGTCTACAGTTCCAGAAAATCCTTCACCGGAAGCTTTGATGGAATCACCAAAGTAGGGCACGTGATGTGATGGGCACTGGGTGTTACACGCAACTGGTAAATTATTGAGCACGAACATCTGAGACTAATGACCTACTACATGTTGGTTCGTTGAATTTAAATAAACGTTAAAAAACAGGAGTCACCAAGTTAAGCATGTTGGCTTCTACAATGAGAGAAAATATTTGGACACCAAAGGTGTGATCGATTCCATTTCTCTTCTGTTCAGGGACCTTTCAGGGAAGTGGAAGGAGCTCACCTGTGCGAATGAGAGGTCTTCCTGTGTGTCCCTGAACAAATGAACCTGCTATAAACTCAGCCATTATACGTTTCAGAAACCGCCACTGATTTAGTGCAATGGTGGTCTATATGATGCTGTTTTAAAAAACAGTAATTATGTTTGTGAAAATAAGATGATTCCTCCCTTGTGAACATTTATATGGCTGCCCTCTATTTGGCTCTAACAGCTGAGGGAAAAACAAATGCTTTTTTTTTGTTTCATTTTTCTATTCCAAAGTAATTTATGACCCTTCTGCATTGCCTGAATAACAAGTGACTTTTCAGAGGCAAAAATAAAAATATGGGTTTTTTTTTAAGCCATTAGTATTTCCGAGAAACAACTTGGAAACAGAGATGTAGTTAATACCAGGGACATCTATTTCCCAACTTCTTTACTTTGGTCTGAAACTTACATAAAAGAAGCCATATTTTCCATTTTAAAGGAGTTGTTGGCCTCGGGTAATATTTCCTCCAACCAGAAGGTCGTTTCCTGCATGCTCTCCCAACACCCTCCATCCCTGACTCAGTGTCCACTGCTTACGGGGTCCGTACCGGGAAGAGCAAGCATGAAAGTCAGTGCCAAAGGGCATCAGGCTGAAAAGAGAGCCCTGCCTTGGTGCAAGACCAAACAGACAAAACGGTTTTTCTTTGGCCACCTGGGAACCCCCGGAGCTCGTTGTGGATGGACCTGATCGTGCTAGTCATAGGTTCCCTGTAAGGTCATGTTACCGAAGGAGACAGTGGTTCTAGAGGAAAGGCGGTAAGGTCAAGTTCCTCAGGGACTTTCCCAGACCCACAGAACGAGCAGAGTTTTAGAGAATATTGACATTTACCATTCACAGGCCGTATTTACACCCTAATAGGTAGGGTAATTTTGTGTAAAAGATGGCTACATGCCAACCCAGTGAGAGTCCATTTACTTAAATAAATTTCACCATAGAAAGACCCTGAGGAAAAAAATTGTAAAAGTCTAATAAATTAAGCAAATATAGTATCAGTATAATAGAATGGAGCCCACTGAGTATGTGGCACAGAAATGTCTCTTTAAATGTTTGCCAGTGCATTAACCTTCTGAGCATTTATAATTAAAAAATAATTATACTTTAATACAAAAGAGAAGAATAAAATCCCAAATTTTTTTGTGGTTATAAAAACAAACTATAAATATATGAAAATGCATAGTCTTTAGTATTAACTTTCAATGTCAAAATAATTTAAAACTAAATTTTAAAGTAAAATCAATGTAAAATTTTCTATCATTCTTCCATAACCGTCTGGAATCCTTTGGAATTTAATAATTGGGTGTCGAGTGATCAGTCTGCATATCCCCTTCTAAAAGAACACGTACCTAAAATCCAAAGCCACTATACATTTTATCATTCAATTAACAAATTTGAAGCATGACATGGACATAACATGATAATATTATAAACACGCTAAAAATGTGGTCTTCAAACAGGATCGCCCTCTTTACTTAGTGGAAGCTAGAGACTGGGTTTTGTTTTTGCAATTCGGGAAAGCATGAAGAATCACGGATTGTCCTTTGCTACCCCTAGGTGTAAACGAGGAGCTATTTACATCCCGATGAGTGGTCTGTGACAGAGAGTGAAGAGTTAAATAAACACTCCGCCAGAATTCCGAGTTGCAGGGTTTATGGTCAGTGCATTTTTCAGTGCTTCCTGGGATTCACTACATGCATGAAACGCATGTGTATCTCCAAAGTCACAAAGTTTAATTTATTTTATAAATAATTCTGGATAAACCCAATCCTAATAGAATTTCTCATTGTATTGCACACTTTATTGTGCACATTCTTACTACTGGCTGATCTCAAAGGAATTGAAATAGGTCACTTCCTGCAAACAAAACGTAGACTGGCATCAAAAGCCAGGTGAGACCCATGGAATTATAATTTTCCATATTCCTGTCTGGTAACTTAAACTTGCAGTATGCCGAGATAAATGACCCAGATCAACAAGGGCGCTCTGGCTAACGAACCCTTGGTTTGAACTTAGGGGATTGTTTAGAAGTAGGGAGTTAATAAGGTTCTTGAATATTCTCACTCAAAAGCCCGTTTTTCCAAACGTCCTTCCTTAGGAACCTGCAAGTATGCAACCCTTTCTACCCTCAGAAAGCAGCCCTCAGATGATCTGTTCCGTTGGCCTGCCCGCCTGAACTGAGCCAGGGAATACTGAGAAGAGTGAACCGTGCATTTTGGAGGGAATTCTTCCCTCTGTCATTTATCAACCTCCTGCTTGGTCTAGATGACGCCCGAGTATTCACACAGTACTAGCACATTCTCTTGGATTTGAAAAAGAAGTCAGTTTGCCAGGGATAAATAGATAAGTCTTCACCCAGAACCCTGGGCGTTGATGGGCTTATATCTCTCTGTGTGCCCAGGTGCATGGAAAATGTATGTACGTCTGCTGTAATAGGACAGCCGAACAATACCAACCTGAACTTTCCCACCATGATTTGCTACCTGTCCCCCAAAAACCTAGAAACCTGGGCTCTGGCCAGAAGTAAATGAGCAGAACAAATGAAAGAAAGAAATAATGTCTTTGTAGTATTTATAGTCCGTAGTCTAAGTGGAAGCAGGAAATACCAGAAATTTCCAAGAGAGGGGCTGTTTCCAGGAGATTTTTCAGACTAATTTTGCATAACCGCATTTGCTTATCCAAGAGACTTAGACAGCTTGAATTAAGCATCTGAACTTCTGGGTGCTCATTTGAACCAAAGCCAAACTCTGAACTTTTCAGGTTTCCCTGTCATTAATCAAAATTTCGAAGATCAATGGCATGCAATGAATCAAGGATAATGGCCACCATCAATTGGGAGAGCAAGGAGCAGCACCGGGGGATGGCCAGAACACTACACTGGGTAAAAATCTGGCTGACTTGGAATACCAAGTGAATCAACACTGCGACCTGGTAGGGGAAAGCTGACAGCGTGTGAGAGGCATTCTGCCACGGAGAAGGAAGGAGAGGAGGCCGGAGCACGCTGGGCACCGACCTCGAGACACAAGGGGAGGTAATACTGTAAGCCCTAAAGTTTCACATGCCCCCCTAACACCTTTGAGTCTCACAGGGCACTAAAAATTTAACCATGAGCTCACCGGCCCTCACCAGATATGACCTCCACCCAGCTGGAAACCCCCTACCCAGAGAGTTCCTCTATCACCTGACCCAGCCGCACCGAGCCCCAGTCCTCAACTAACAGGCTCCTCTCCTGGCCACCCCACAGAGTTACTCCAACACACACATGACGTCCTCCCACAGGAACCAGGGGCACCTTACGCTTTTGTCACTACGAAGCCTGCTTCGTGCAGTCCCTGCGGCTTCTTGCTGCTCAACGGCGTAACCTCCATGTGGCTTCCGTGGCATTCAGTGTGTCCTGCTGGGGCTGTGATGCTTCATCAATAAACTTCATTTGACTTCATCTGTGCCGTCTTGAGCATCTTGTACTTGGCCGTCTGACACTATGGAGGGTGGGGGACCCTTCCCTCCCCAGTGGGGTGAAGAGGAAGCAAGCAAACTAGATGGAGGTGTCAGTAGGGGACATTTTTAAGGACATTTATAAAACATTCCAGAAATAAAAGCTAGAGAAAATGATTTACCAAAGAGTATTTAACGTGTGTCTCAAATCTGTGTGTGTGTGTGTGTGTGTGTGTGTGTGTGTGTGTGAGCGCGCATGCGCACGCGCGAAGCATGCACAGAGGAAACCACACGTCATCAGGGAACAGAGTCTGAGTCAGGCGTACATGTACCGCATTCCATACCTGGATCCATAGGCGATTTGGGGTGTGGTAGAAAAATGCAGCTGTAGTCAGACAAGCGGGAGAAATGCTGACTTGAACACACTTAGACAAGTTTTTTATTAATGTACATTTTAAACCATCAAATTTATTTGAGGTCTAATGTTCCAGAATAATAATCGGGTAAATGGCAGTCTACATAATGACATCTGTGCTTAAAATAATTTTTAAAAAGTCATACAACATATTCTTGACCCTGTCCCCATAACTTCCCATAAATAACATACTTATTTGTTTGACATAAATAAAATAGGAAGTAAAAACTAAGACCTTGTAAGGTGTTCCTGAAGAGTCTATCCTTCCTCCCCGCTGCTGCTCCCTCACAAGCTGCCATTCCCCGCCAGTTTGGTTACAATGAATCCCCAAAGAATGAACATTTCTTTCTCTCTTTCGGTACATTTTTCTCAGTGATAGCTATATGAATACCTGTGGAGTAGAAGCCAAAAATAATTGAGCAGGAACTTAAGAGTTTTGCCTAATGAAAACATGATCTATAGACAGACACAGATGCATGTTAAAAAATATCTTAATATCTGATTTAGAAATTCCAGTCTATTGTTATCCAAAATATACAACTCATCCTATGGCTCTTGCTTACGGTGAGATTACAGAATGCTCATTTTAAAACATCATGATCCTAGAATTTTCCAAGAGAATATTCTGGAGAATTTCCCTACCAAAACAATGTTGAAGTCACAGACCGGTGAGATAGATGATGAAGATGATGATAGACAGGTAGAGAGAGACAGAGAGAGAGCGAGATGGCAAAGAATTGGAACCGTGTAAGGTGGGGAAGGTGAGTTCGATACGGTAGACCACACCGAGACCCACTGATCGCCGAGATAAGTACCATTTTTTCTCAGGAGCTCTAAGGACCATTTTGTCCAAATTTTATCAGTTTAATTTTCAATAAATTTGTGTGCTTTTAGTGATTAAATTTAAATTGATGTTTTACTAGTTTGTATCCTTGCTATCAGGAACATAATGCATACAGCAGAACTATACGGTTTATAAGAGCGTTTTACAGCAACAATAATGCAACCATTCAGAAATCACTAAGCAAATACTCTTACACATACATCATGCTGGATACCAGGGACAAAGTTGTGATTCAGACATGTCCCTTTCTTCAAAGAATTTGTAATTTATTCAGATACTATAGAAAGAAATCCATCTTATTTCAAATACATCATATTTGAAGTTGAGTCAAAGGAAAACTTCTTCCTTAAACAATTTAAGAAACATATAACTTCAAATTTATGCTAAGCAATAGATCTGGTGTCTTGTTTTAACCAGTGGCTTATACAGAGCCGTTCCAAATATATTTCTACCTAGACAAGAAAGGAAGAGACCAAATGCAACAGGCGACATCAGTAACTTCTTGCTCATTGAGATTGTCTCTGAGTCACTACCACAATAAGGAAATAACCAACAATGTCAGCATCCTTTGGCTGTAGCCCAGGGTTGGGATTTTCACAAATACTATCTTACTAGCAAACCAGGAACTGTGACGCGTTTCTAGCAGAGTGCATCAAAGTCACACACACACACACACACACACACACACACACACACACACATCACAAGACTAGTGAAGAAAAAGGAAGGATGAGCACAAAGGAAGGTGCGGCTCATGCAACATCGAGGAAAAGTCTTCTCAAAAGATGGGTCTCCCGCTCAGCTGCCTCCAAACTTGGAAATAGCTGTTAGGGACAGCAAGAGCAGGTTGGAGGAAGTGTGTAGGGCTCACAGACCACGATCAGGATTAAGTGGAAGTGTGTATGCCCTCATCCGCATATCTGTCTCACTTGCCCTAAAAGACTAGGAGCTCTGGGATGAAGGGTGAATGAACACATAGTGAAAAAAACAACAGTGACAGAAAATAAAAGCTAAACAAGAGATTGAGAAACATTAATAACTTCGACTTTACCCAAGTGGTATGTCGTCAATCACCCACCCACGGAAGTTCTGCTGTGCGAGGCCTTGCTGGCAGGGGTCCTGCAATGCTAGGCCGAGGGGGTGCTACCTTGGTGGTTTCTGCTGGGACAGGGACCTCTGAGAGTGTGCAGGGAACACAGCACCCCAACAACCCAAGGAAAGGGCGGGAAGCCCCAGGCAGCTCTCACTTACCTCCTCCGGCTTCCTGTCTTCTACTTCTCCCTCTCAGGTAAGGGCTGGGATCCCACGTTCCCCTGGGTTTCAACTCATGGAACTTTTGGCCTCCCCATGACTACTCAACTCGTACTTCTGGGCATCAGCACTGTGGCAACACAGAATGTCCCGGACTCCCTTGATAGCTGCTGACAGCAGCTGTCCTGTCTCAGGACAGGACGAACATGGAACTGCATGTCTGTAAGTTATCAGCATCGGTGGACACCGTCAGTATTCCTATCAGCTCCCAGAGGTTCGGAGCCGTTGTCGAAGGCGAAGGCTGAAATGTTTGTCAAGATGTCTGCAATATTATTGTCAGTAATGACAGCAGCAGATGTAAATGTGGGTGTTGTGATTTCTACGTTGCTGACCGACATGAATTTTGTCAACAACCCCAACTCTGTCCCAGGACCCTTATTAATGCAAATTAGTTTCTGATACTTCAGTCCACCATTACAAGGCTAATATAGGCTTTAACATCCTCAGACAAAAAGAAAAAAAAAAAAAACTTGCAAAAATGTGAGTTCATTGAAATGGCTAAAATATATTGTCATTAATTTTGATAGGAATGATTTCCAGTGGGCTGAATCTAGGGAAATGGTTGATTAAGTAGGAAAGATAACAGAAAAAAAATATGTCTAAGTTGATATATTATGAGAAAGGACATGGAGGGGAAATATAGGAAGAAAGAAGAGGTTTATTGCTACAAAATCAGACTTTTCATCTTAATTCTTTGTGCAAATTCCCTCTGCCCAGGGTTATGGGGAAAATGAACTGCCATCAGGACTGGCCTCAATGTCCAGCTTCATCAGAATTCTGAGGAAGACTGACATAATAATAATTGCCAGGGTAGATTCCGGTGCTCACCACGCTTGTAAGCACTTGACGTACAAAACCACTATTTTTTCCGGCTATCATGTTTTGCCTTTAATTCTTTCTCATCCACTTTATTTCTTAGAGCAGTTTTATGTTCACACCGAAATTAAGCCGAAGGTACAGAGATTTCCCTCTGATGCCCCTGCCCCAGTCCACATGTGTATCCTCCCGAGGTGTCACCGGCCCCCAGCAGAGCGGGACATTTGTTACAATCAATGAACCTGTGTTGACACATCATTATCACCCAAAGTCCACAGCTGGCTTACAGTGGGGTTCACTCTTGGTGTTACATTCTATGTGTTTGGGCAAAGGTATAATGACAGGTATCCACAATTACAGTATCATGCCCAGTAATTTCACTGCCCTAAAAATCCTCTGTGCCCGCCTGTTCATCCCTCGGTCCCCACGGACCCCCGGCAACCACAGATCCTTTTACTGTCTCCGTAGTTTTGTCTTTTCCTGAATGTCACGGTGGGGATTATATACTATGTGGCCTGTTCACTTTCGACCCTTTCACTTCGCGATATCCACTTAAGTTTCCGCCATGTCTTTTCATGGCTTGATGGCTCGTTTCCTTTCAGCACTGAATAATATTCCATGGGCTGGATGGACCGCGGTTTACTTATCCATTCACCTACTGAAGGACATCTTGCTTGCTTCCAAGTTTTGGCAATTATGAATAAAGTTCCTATAAATCTCTATGTGAAGGTTTTTGTGTGGACATAAGTTTTCAAATCTTTTGGGCAAATGCCAGAGAGCCTGACTTCTGGGTTGTCTGGTAAGACTGTTTATTTTTGTAGGAAATTTCGAGATTGTCTTCCATAGTGTCTGTAGCATTCTGTAATCTCGGCAGCAGTGAATAAGGCTTTCAGATGTTCAAGGTCCTTACCAGTGGTAGGTAGTGGTAATGGTAGTGGTAGTGGTCCTTACCAGTCTATACCAGCGGAGGTATTAGCATTTCAGATGTTGGCCATTCTACCAGGTGTACGAGATATCTCATTGTTTCAGTTTTCAGCCTTCTGAGAACATATGATGTAGGACATATTTCAATATGCTTATTTGCCACGTGTATATCTTCTTTGGTGAGGTGACTGTTCAGATTTTTTGCTCATTTTTTAAAAATTGTGTTGTTTATTTTTGCATATTTTGAATAATAGTCATTCATCAGATTTGTCACTTATAAATACGTTTTTCTAAGTTTTTCATTACAGTGACGTCCAGTGTATCCATTTTTCCTTGCATGGATTGTACCTCTGGTGTTGTGTCTAAAAAGTCATCACCCATCACTCATCACCCATCACCCGTGGTTATCTAGGTTTTCCTCTGTAGATCCCTCCAGGAGTGTTACAGTTTTTCAACTTCAATTTAAGTCTATGATCCATTTTGAGCTCATTTTTGGGGTGAGCACAAGGTCTTGTGTAGAATTTTTTTTTTTTTTTTTTTTTGCTTTTTTGTATGCTGATGCCCAGTCGCAGCTCGATTTGTGGAGAAAACTCTCCTATTTTCATTTTTTTTACCTGTGTTCCTTCGTCAAAATGAGTTGACATATCTCTGGGCTTGCTGTTCTCTTCCATTGATCCAACACGAGGCTGCCTTGATTACTGTAGCTTTACACAAGCCTTGAAGTCAGATTGTGTCAATCTTCCAACTTTTTCTCCTTCAATAATGAGTTGGTTATTCTGTGTCTCCTCCCTCTCCATATAAACTTAAAAGTCACTTTGTCAATATCCGCAAAATAATTTGCTGGAATTTTGAATTAGGATTGTGTTGAATCTATAGATCAACTTGGGAAGAACTGACATTTTAACAATATTGATTCTTCTTATCTATAATTATTTAATTCTTTATTTGTTTCAAGTTTTTCAGTTTTTTGTGTACATTTTTTAACATATTTTGTTAGATTTACATCATTTTGAGGCGATGCTAATGTGCATGACATTGTGTTTTAAATTTCAAATTTCACTTCTTCATCCCTGGTAATATTGGAAAACAAGTTACTGTTGTATATTAGCCTTGTATCCTGGAACCATGTTATAATTGCTTATTAGTTCCAGTTTTCTTATTTATTCCTTCAGATCTACTACACAGATGATCATGTCACCTTTGAATCAAAATGGTTTTTTATTTTCCCTCCTTTCCCAATCTGTATATCTTTTATTTCCTTCTCTTGCCATAATATATAGCGAGGAATTCCAAGACAATGTTGAAATGGAGTGGTAAGAGGGGAATCCTTGTCTTGTTCCTGATTGTAGCAAAAAAAACCTTCTAGTAAATTACCTTTAAATATGAATGTAGCAGCAGGATTTTTATAATGTTCCTTATCAAGTTGAGTGAGTTTCCTTGTTCTTAGTTTGTAGGGCTTTTAATCATGATTAGGTGTAGGGTTTTTGTCAAATGTTTTTTCTACACCTATTGTATGGTATGAGCATGTGAGTTTTCTTATTTACTGTTGATATAATGAGTACATTAATTGGTTTTTTAGTGTTGAACTAGTCTTGAATTCCTGCAATAAATTCCATTTGGTCATGGTGCATAATTCTTGTTATTCCTTGTTGCATTTGGCTTGCTAATATTTGGGGGGTGGATTTTTGCATCTATGCTCATAAGACATATCAGTCTGTTATTTTCTTTTCTTGTAATGTCTTTGATTTTGATGTTAGGGTAATGTTCATCTCCTAGAATGAGTTAGGAAGTATTCCCTCTGCTTCTTTCTTCTGAAAGAAACTGTACAGAATTGGTATAATTTCTTCCTTAAATAGAAATGGTAGAAATTACCAGTGCACTCATCTTAGCCTGGTGCTTTTTGCTTTTACTTTTGCTTTTGCTTTTGTATAATTATCGATCCAATTTTTTTTTAATATATGTAGGCTTATTCAGATGGCATATTTTCCTCATGTGAGTTTTGGCGCAATCTGTTATGCAAGGAATTGATCTGTTTCATCTAGGTTACCAAATTTGTGGGGAGAGATCATAGTGTCCCTTTCTTATCTCTTTAATGTCCACAGAATCTGAAGTGAGGTCCTTTCATTTCTGATATTAGTAATTTATACCCTCTCTTTCTTGGTTAGCAGAAGCTTATCAATTTCATTTATCTTTTCAAAGAACCAGGTTTTTTAAAATTTTCTCTATTGATTTCCTGTTTTCAATTTCATTATATTCCAGATATATATATATATTTTACAAGATTTTATTTATTTATTTGACAGACAGAGATCACAAGTAGGCAGAGAGGCAGGCGGAGAGAGAGGGAGAAGCAGGCTCCCCGCTGAGCAGAGACCCTGATACGGGACTCGATCCCAGGACCCTGAGGTCATGACCTGAGCCAAAGGCAGCGGCTTAACCCACTGAGCCACCCAGGTGCCCTCAGGATATATTTAAAAA
The DNA here is from genome assembly GCF_022355385.1 of Mustela nigripes. Classification (NCBI taxonomy): domain Eukaryota; kingdom Metazoa; phylum Chordata; class Mammalia; order Carnivora; family Mustelidae; genus Mustela; species Mustela nigripes. Next base: position 88,253,952 of record NC_081564.1, on the reverse strand, counting down.
AAAAAAAAAAACTCTTAAAATGTAATAAGAATAAGCTAAACATGGTGATGGTGACGGTGATTTTCATGGTGAACATTTATGAATGTATGTAAATGCTGAATCAGTGTACTGTATGCCTGAAATTAATACAATACTGGATTTCAACTATACTCTATTAATTTTTTAAAAAAGAATAACCCAACTATAAAATGGGCAAAGGTTTTGAACAGACATTTCTCCAAAGATATATAAGTGATGAGAAAGGACATGAAAAGATATTCAACGTCGTTACCTAGTAGAGAAATACAAATCAAAACCACAATAAGACACATGCATGCATCCATTAGAAAGACTGTAATTAAAAAAAAAAAAAAAAGCCAGTAACAAATGTTGGCAATGATGTGGAGAAATTAGAACCCACCTTACTGGTGAGTAGAGTCACACTGGAAAACAGTTTGACTGTATCTCACGATGTGAAATATAGAGACACCGTATATGCCAGCAAATCCACGCCTAGTAACTACGCAAGGAAAATGAGAGCATATGTCGGTGCAAAGACTCAGAATGAATGTCCCTAACAGTGATTCGTTATAACCAAAAAGTGGACACAACCCAAATATCCATTAACTGTTCGATGCATAAGCAAAACGTGGTATGTCCATACAATGGAGTACTGTTCAGCAGCACGAAAAAGGAAAGAAGGGGGAGGAGAGGAATGAAGCAGGTGTATGTACCACAAAGATGAACAGACAATATGTCATGAAAAGAACACAGTTACAGGAGTTCAAATATATATGATTCCGTTTATATGAAATACCCAGTATAGGTGAATCCATAGAGACAGAAGTAGGTCAGTATCTGGCTGGGGCTGGCGAGGAGGTTTGGGGGAGTGAGAGGACAGAAGGTGTGTCCCCTAATGGGTACAGAGTTTCTTCTGGAGAAGACGAAATTTTCTAAAATTAGATTGTGGGGATCACGACACAATTCTGTAAATCAAGGAAGCACACCGAACTGTGTATTCTCAGTGGGAGAATTTTATGGCACATGAATCACATCTCAATAAATATCATATCTCAAAAAAAATTCAGACACAAAAGATTACTAAAAACAGCCTTTCTTCACATAGATCTGGCATTTTTACCCAGCTCACCACATCACATGCTTCTCCAGATGCTTCCTTTAGTTTCTCTACTTGGGGGTTCTTACGATAACACATTTTTCGTCAACCTCTACAACTTTATGTAGATCATGTGAAATATTCCCAAATAATGAAGAGAATTTACATCTACAGATCTGAAGGACATGTCTTCCTCATAACACCACAAACACAAAACCTTAAATGGTTTCACGGACAGTCCGACGGAACAATAGGACTTCAATAGTTAACTCATTTGTCTTCTCCTCCAGGACAATAACTTCAGTTTTAAAAACGTCCTCTGCTGTATTTTTCCCCCAAAAGTATGCATTCAAAATGGCTTGTGAAATGTATGTTAAATAAATCTTGTTCACTATGTTGAAAGTTTAAGTGATTTAATAAAAATAGAATCCAACATTTTACAACTTGAACAAGCTTTCAAACGCCACATTACTAAACTCCATTCTTTCCATGATGGAATCATCTGACAGTTCAGCCTGAGACAGGCTCACCTCCTACGTAACTCCAGAGGAACTGTGTGGGATGTGAGCCTGGCCCTGTAACCTGGGAAGGCCATGAAAGCTTAATTAATTTTCAGAAGACAAAGTGATTTGCATGGTCTAATTAGCCAACATTTCTTCGACGTAGCCCAAACAAAGCTAAGTGAGATAGTTTTATGCAAACAAACAATAAAACCTGATCCTTCCCCACACTCAGACACCGTCATTATTATAGTTGTTCAACCTTTTTTAACTCTCCATTGCTTGGAATAATAATAACCTGCTAGAACTTTGAAATGAAAATCTTTCTACCTGACAAATGCTGATGTTTTTAAGTATTTCAAAAGCCAATGTCAAACAGGCTTCTTTTGATTTTCATCTAGGTCTTTGCTTGAGCATTAGTGAAGTGATGGAGAGCTCAGGGCCTCAGGTGGGCCCCTCCTCCACGATTCCCCGATGTCAATCAGCAGGGGGAGCTCTCCTATTATCTAAGTGACCACAAACAAAGCACAGAAGCAATTCCAGAGACTTTCCTGGGGACAATGGCGAGGGATTTTTAAGATGGATGTTATAATCTGAGAGCCTTAATGCAATGGCTTGTTCATAGTTGGAAGATGTACGTCATTCAGGGTCAAGAACGCGTGTCCTAAAACAGCCTTGCAAATTAGTGAGGATGTGGAAGTTGTGGGCCTATAGCAAACTGTCCCATTCCGAGAAGGGATCACATCCCATCACTTAACCGGAATACAACTTAATTGCATCAGAATCTTAATGGCCATAATGAGCATCTTCATCTCCTTGATATGATGGAATGTTTAGAAAGGTGAAAAAAAGATAAATTCAGACTTACAGATTTTTAGACTTTGAAAAAGGGGGATTTCATCTATGCATTATAATGCAGGGTGTACGAAGTAAAAAGAGCCTCGGAAAGTTTTAGACTCTTGAAAACACTTTGAGATTTTGCGGTTAAGTTAAATAAAATGTCATGGTAAGGAAATGAATGAATGAAAAAGCTTTTCATGTAATTTACTAAAATAATACCTTCACAATTAGAGATCTGTGTGATTCTTAATGAAAACTTCTGCGTTAAGACAGCAATACTCCCGTAGATGCTGCATGGAATGTACCACAGTATGGTCAGCTGAAGACCACAAAACACAGGTCTTAGTTACCAGAGGGAACAACAGCAAGAGCTTCCTGTCTCAATGGGATACCTCCTCCAGCATCCTACAGCTGAATGTGGCAGAAACCACTGATGGACCCAAGTGCCGATTTGCTCCTCCTTCCTCATATTAATGGAATTAGTGAAATTTGGCTTCTCAGAGGAGGAACTACAATTCATAGGCTTCCTCGAAGCTAGTAGAAGGCAGATGGCTGCATTCTGGCCTACCAGGTAAGAGTGGAAGTCTGGTGATCTGAGTGAAAGGGACACAAATGGTAGAGGACACATTGGGAAACGGAATGTGCTCACACCTACCTGTCCCCCTCCCACTGGCAAGAAACGAGTCGTCTCAGATCATGTGGAGATGAAAGTACCAGGGAGTAAGAAGTAAAGAAGTAGAATCAGAGAAGCTTGAGCTCCACACAACCTCAAGGGCCTTCATTTTACTCTCAGAGAGCCCTGATTTGAACAAGGACAATATATGATATGGTCACTCTTTGCTTTGGTGTCTATGATAAACCCTTACCATCTGATACCTGGAGCTTGACTTTGTGTCTGAAAACCTGATAGAGCCGATCAGCAGAACGTGAATACGCTCTGAGAGAGAACAGTGTCATGGTAGAAGAAACCTCAGGAGGGACAGCAAAAGTGAAAGAATATAAAATGCAAATCATCTAAGAAAAAGAATATTGTGGGCAAAATAGTAAAAAGTATTTGATTTCATCAAATCAAAATTAGAAGAAAAAATCTTGGTAGAAATGTTTTTGAATAAGCTCACATGAGAAAATGGCAAAAAGCTCAGGAGGGAGCACTGGAAAAGGTAGACTGGGCTGGGTCACAGGAAGACGCCCAGCGGGCACACGGAGAGGTCTGGGCAGCAGGACCCCATGGGGCAGTCTCTCACATCAGTGCTTGCCTTCTAGAGCATCAGCTGTACGATAACCAGTAGTAAGTTACAGCGTGAAACATGCGCAGAAAGTCTGTATTATTCCCATCTCTGACCCTGTAGTAACATATCCAAATCACTCTACTCTAATGTGAAACTAGGGAGGAACATTAGAAGAACATAAAGTGGATAAGAAGTAGACTTTAATAGCTTTTTTGTTGTTTTTAAGAAAAGACTGTGGACGCTGAGTGGCTCAGTTGGTTGAGAGTCAGACTCGTGATTTTGGCTCAGATCATGCTCTTAGGGCTGTGGGATAGAGCCCCACGTTGGGCTCTGTGTTGGCCAAGAGTCTGCTGGAAATTCCCTTTCCCTCTCCTTCTGCCCCTATCCACCCTACTCACACACACACAGTCTCTCTCTCTCCCTCAAATAAATAAACAAATCTTTATAGAAAAGAGATACATCCTCAGCCTAATTGTACATCTCTATATTTCTTATGAATTCACAAAATGGCAGGGCTCCTACTCAGAATTAACATTTGTTCAGCATATGCATGATTAGACTGTTTCATCGGGCCCAAAATACACTGAGGGTAACCAACGCTGGCTCACCTGGCTGTTGGAGAACGTGTACTCCAAGCCAGATGAACGGGCAATGCAGATGGCCGCCATCTTTGTTACTTGTGATTCACAAGTGACCGAGAGGGAGAAAAGGTGAGAAACCACTCACTCCAAGCCCACACTGCACACATAATGTACACATCTCTTTAAATTTTTAAAAAAAAAACATGGCAAATCATTTACTGGGGTATCCTTGAGCCAGAGATGCCAGTTTTTTTGTTTGTTTGTTTTTTGTTTTTTAAAGATTTTATTTATTCATTTGACAGATCACAAGTAGGCAGAGAGGCAGGCAGAGAGAGAGGGGGGAAAGGAAGCAGGCCCCCTGCTGAGCAGAAAGCCCGATGCAGGGCTCGATCCCAGGACCCTGGAACCATGACCCGAGCCAAAAGCAGAGGCTTTAACCCACTGAGCCACCCAGGTGCCCCCAGAGATGCCAGTTTTAAATCGGCTAGCTATGATTTTCCCTAAAACCCAGGAATATCCATGTGTTTATGTATTTGTGTATTATCTTCACAGATTTGTTGGATAATATAAAGCTAATCATTGACAGGGGCACCTGGGTGGCTCAATTGTTAAATGCCTGCTTTTAGCTCAGGTCATGATCCCAGGGTCTTGGGGTCCAGCCCTGCATTGGGCTCCCTGCTCAGCAGGGAGTCTGCTTCTCCCTCTCCCAGTCCCCCTGCTTGTGTTCCCTCTCTCACTGTGTCTCTCTCTGTCAAATAAATAAATAAAATCTTTTTTAGAAAGTTAATTGTTCACACAAAACAAGATTAATTCATGTGATGGGTAGAAGTCATTTGTTTATTTTTATTTTTTGTCTTCTGGGTCTTTTGTTTTTGTGTTTCCTTTCTTAACTAATTTATATTTGGAAGCACCAGGAAGTTGGATAAATAGGAGCAGAGGCTAGAGAGAGGGAAGACATCTATTCCCAAATATTGTCCAAGCTAGGACCAGCTCCAAGGGCATCTACAGCTGAGACCGTGGGACATACCAAAGTGGTTTCTTGAAAATGAGAAACCTTTTCCTCCAGGACAGACTAGGCTCGGATGATGGGATGAACTCGTGACTTCGTGGCTAGGTGCGGATACATAGCTATGGTCTTCATTATGGTTTAAAGCAATAACCAGAAAAAGCACTGCGTTTGCTGCTCGGCAGGAATGTGTAAGAAGCACGTAGCTTGCTATGTCAGGAAAAAATAAACTGACCGAATAATTGGAAGTCATCAGAGCCAAGGTCACGTTATTGGAGCGGGTTACATGTTAGGAGATGTTCATTTTTCCTATTGGTAAAAAACTCAGTCTAAAGGACCCCATTTCCAGTAGGAGACGTGGATTCAATGAAAACCACAACAGTGGCTTGTGTCTCCCCAGCCCAGTGTTGGAATACACAAGTCTTCCAAAACCACCCCCTCTGATCTATACACAGATGCAACCTGGCAGAAGAAAGCCTCACTAAAGTTAAAAATCTGTAAAGCATACAAAATTCAGGGAAACAAACTGTGACTAAGAAAAGCCGAGCAGAGTCTGTGAGGCCGTGTCACAAAGGGGCTGACGCTCGTGATCAGAACATAGCACTAGCAAAGTGAGCAAGAGAGATTCCTACCGAGAAAGCAGCTGAGTCACTGGACCAACACCTCGGGGGCTTGGCTGGAAGTTGTACAGGTAGTTGGAAAATAAGAGAAAAACCACATGATAGAGCAGGCGGACCCAAGGATAGCAGAGATGATTACCAAAGTCTTCAGTTCGTTCTAAAAAAAAAAAAAAAAATTCATCATTAAGACATTTAAGGACATTAGGGAATTTCCGGAAACTGATAAGCACAGAACTATATAGTCAGAAGAAATAGAAGAGTAAAGAGGATTTTTCGGTTGTCAACACATGCGGTAGGATGCCATCTCAGGGGTAAATTCCTTTAATCTGTCGGCATAGTTACATTTTATTTGAAGGCATTAGAACTTCACCCTAGGATGTACGTGGTCTGACACAGAAAGGGTGAGGCTCCCGTTGCTGTGTGTTCTTCACGAAGGTCTGTTGATCCTGGTATAAGGAACCCCTATAGGGATAGCTGTATTCATTGATACAATGTAAGTTATTACTTTGTTATTAAAATAGAAGTAAATCTCACCCTCTTCATTAACTTTTCTTCCTTTATTGTTTTACTAAGCACATTTGTCAACAATTCTTAGAAAAACACATAATGGGTTTTTACTATGTTTTAAAATAACAACCCGCGTGTTTGGTCCGACTTTTCTCTGATCCAGTTCCTGGTCCTTGCATGAGGTGACCGACGGGGTGACAGGCCTCCCAGCCTGGCCTTTCCAACATGGGAGAGAGTCTCACACATACTGCTGCATAAGTTCTGTTTTGACGTAATGGTAGGCATAGTTGTTTGTGATGGACTGCATTTGGGTCACTTTGTTTGTCTTTGTAAAGTATGAATTCAGCACAAACTCAGAACTAGCCTCCAGCTGGATGCCAAGTCTGTGGAGCGCTCGTGAGGGCAAGGGGCTCCCTGATCCCCAGGGCCGCACTGTTCCCAGTCCGCACCTACCACTTGCCTTCTCTTCAACTTCATTGTTTTTATTTCAAGTTTCTCCTAAGACCTTTTCTCATTGAATGCTAGACCAAGAAGGTTTTAATGGTTGTTTTCTCTTTGGCCAAAATTTATCTCGTTTGCTTAGAGAAGTTTAAAAGTTTAGTCTTTTATGCACGTTGAAATTAAATAAATTTGCTTCAGGAGTTCCCCAAACTGAAGTTTTGAGAGAAGATAAGAAATGTGGAAAAACTTGTCCTATAAATATTTTTAGTTTTTTTTTCTTTTTTTTTTAATTTTGATTTTAGAAAATTATGAGAAAGATTTCAGGATTCGTAATTGTACACTGCCCGAGGCATGGACCAAACTGAATAGAAAGGAAAATAGTATCCACCTTCGATATTAAATTCTACAGGTGCATGGAATATTTGCCTGTTAGGGAGAGAGGATTCTCAGTCTTCTAGAGGATTCTAGACCTGTCAGAAATGGTTACAATGAAAACAATTTTTCCCCCTGAGAAGCAGAAATATGCTAATGCCAAACCAATTGCATTCTTTCAAGTTACATTCAAGCAGGCTAGAAAGCGCCCATCTGAAATTCAGACCTATTTTTTTTTTACTGCATCTCATTTTTAATTGTCTAGACAAATATGGCAACTTCTAGTTCACTTTTACTGAGGCTATCCAGCGGTAGACTTGCAAAAGCAGCTACCCTTCACAAGGACGTGGCAGCTGTGGGACAACTTGCAGGCACATTCCACTATAATTAAAGCCAAGAAACAGTGGAGAACCATATCCAATTGAATCTGAAAAGAAAATGTTAGTCAGCCAGAACATCCTCACTCAAAATAGAATAGACCAAAAAAAAAAAAAAAAAAAAGTCAGTAAACTTTAAGATTTTATCTTTAAAAAAAAGTCTACCAGAACAATTACTACACTAGAGAGAAAAGTTGCCACTAACTTTGAGGGACACCTTCTAATGAATTTATCAAGCGTTTACGTATATTAAATCATTTGTGTTGTTTGAAATCACAAGGCATCCCAGCTTACTTCAGTGAGAAATGCAAAAGCAAGCTGTTAAATGCCACGTCAGAGTCAGTTTGGGGTTCCAAACTGACCCCGAAGGAAGGCACCGTGTCGAGCATGACCCAGGCACACCTGGACGGAGCCTGCGCAAGAACCTTCTACCTGCCTGGGTGTCCTGAACCCACATGCAAGGAGACGCACCAGGCAGGAGAAGATACTGTAGCCAGAAACAGGATACAGAGTTTTTTTTAGAAACAAGAAGAGAGTTAAATTGTATGTTCAATTTTGGAGTGTCTGGTCAACGCGGCCAACACGACAGTGGAAAAATGCATGTGGGTCGCGTTCTCAGGTTGCATCGAGGCCAGAGGGGCCCATCTGGGAGGCTGAGGAGGAGCACACAGAGCAGGTGTGCAGCCTTTCCCGCCGCTAGCTGGGTGCCCTGCACCCAGAACACAGCTCACCAGTGTCACTGCCTTTGTCATCCTCACAGGTCACATCACACTCTTGTCTGCTTCCAGACACTGGGTCGGAGTTGTTTCACTGAAAAGTGAACCGTATTTTACACTGTTGTCTTTTTATTTCCCAGGTCAATTCTGTACCATACACATGTGAATTATTTGGGTAGATTGTTATTATCAATTTCAGAGGTAGAATTCAGTGATTCATCAGTTGCATACAACACCCAGTGCTCAGTCCGTCACATGCCTGCCTTAATGCCCGTCCCCCAGTTGCCCTATTCCCCAGCCCCCCACCCCTCCAGCAACCCTCACTTTGTTTCCTAGAGTTAAACATTTCTTATGGTTTGTCTCCCTCTCAATTTTCGGCTTATTTTATTTTTCCTTCCCTTCTCCTATGTTCATCTGTTTTGTTTCTTAAATTCCACTTTGAGTGGGATCATATGAGAATTGTCTTTCTCTGATTGATTTATTTCATTTAGCATCGTGTCCTTTAGTTCCACCCACATCATGCAAATGGCAAGGTACCATTCTTTTTGATGGCTGAGTAATATTCCACTGCGTTTGTATACTATTAGGCAGCCACAAGCGGAAGAATGAAACTGGATGATTTCCTTACACTATCCACAAAAATAAATTCAAAATGCATGAAAGACCTAAATGTGAGACAGGGGTCCATCAAAATCCTTCTTGCTAGACACGTCTCCAGAATAAAGGGAAACAAAAGCAGAAACCAACTCTTGGGACTTCATCCAGATAAAAAGCTTTTGCACCGCAAATGAGTGCTTTGTTTTAAAGGTATCTGTTCAAGTCAGAAGAGCCTACAGCAGTGCTCAGTAAACACAGAAGGGGAACACAACCAGATACGTACTCAATCGGCTACTGGGAGACCCAGAGCCTGAAGATGAACCCCAGCTACTGTGGTGTGAAATGACAGTTCACTGCAGCTCTGTGGCCTCATGTCGTCAGCTGCAAACTAAAAGACACTGAATTAAAATCCAGCATCTCTTCTACTCATAAAAAGGTAATGGCCTTTCTCGGATTGACCTATTTCACTAAGCATGATACGCTCTAGTTCCATCCATGTCATGGCAAATGGCAAGATTTCATTTCTTCTGATGGCTGCATAGTATTCCATTGTGTATATAGACCACATCTTCTTGATCCATTCATCTGTTGATGGACATCCAGGTTCTGTCTGAGTTTGGCTATTGTGAACATTGCTGCTATGAACATTTGGGTGCACGTGCCCCTTTGGATCACTTGATCTCCCAGATATGAGGAATTTGAGAGACAGAGTTGTGGGGGGGTTGGGGGCCAGGAAAGGAAAAAAAATGAAACAAGATGGGATCGGGAGGGAGACAAACCACAAGAGACTCTAAATCTCACAAAAGAAACTGAGGGTTGCTGGAGGTGGGGGTATAGGGGTAGGGATAGGGCGGCTGGGGGATGGACATTGGGGAAAGTATGAGCTATGGTGAGTGCTGTGAAGTGTGTAAGCCTGACCATTCACAGACCTGTACCCCTGGGGCTAATAATACATTATACGCTGATAAAAATCATTGGGAAAAAAAAAAAAAAAAAGGAAATGGTCACCCGTGATTCTTGCTGGATTTAGTACAAGTGTTGTGCACACGTCCGACTCAGACTCTGAAACCACCCCTGGCTCAACATCTGTTTTCTTCCTGGTGTACACACCTGCACTGATACTGCGGGGTGGGGGCTTTCCCCCAGAGCCAGGGATAGTCTTCGCTACTAAAAGGAGAATGAGTGTTCCCCATCACTGCTCTTATTCTGAGGGGAAGAAAGTGCTTGGAAGCCAGATGTAAGAAAGAAAACCCACAAATGAATGAGAAAGGCTTTGATGATGCCTCAGACCTTCCCTTCCATGACTTAATCTGCTTCCACGGGAGTTCTGTTTTAGCCCACTTTCTGTCTGTGGCTGGGGTGATCAGACGCCTTCGCGGAGCTGCTTTCCCGGAGAGCCTCCCATTAGCCGTGGAGCCCCTGCCTGCTGGGGGATCGCCAAGGAGGCCCATCACTGTGGGGCTGCCCCCACCTTGTGCTTTACGACATGGAAGATGCTTAGAGGCAAATGGGAGTTTTATGAATATAATGTTAATAAAAATTGATTTCTGAAAATGAAGCTGCCTCTTTCTACTACCTGCAGGGTAGATAAACAAGCCACTTGAGTGATAAATGCCTGCTTTTCCCAGTCATAATTGGCCAAATACTCTTTTACTTACACAAGCTCCTGTTTTACTACAGACACAATAGTAGTAAATAGATCAATTAGCAGGTTCTAGATTAGACTTGGGAACTTACGGGTATGGGGACCAGGCCAAAATGCTCTCCACCACACCTAGAGGGTTGCTGGGTGGCACCCCCATCTCCTCGTCCTGCTTCCCACACCCGGGAGAAGGGCTGGGATCCAAACAGTTGTCCCAGGATGGATGGCATCCCATCTCTTGACCTACCACACTCGCATGATTTAAGCCATGGTTTTGGATGTTGTTGATGATTTATTGTAAGAAAAATGTAAATGATCTGGATGGCAGATGTTTTATATTTTCTGACCATTCATTTTCAGTGGGAACGTAATTAAAATTTATGAAGTGTATCTGCTGAATTGCATCGGCAGTTGATGGTCTTCTCCAGGGCTGTCTAGGTAGAGATGATGAGTAATTGTGGACAGTGAGATGTGGTGACAAGGGCGGGACGTGATGCTTCTGCCACAGCGACGTTCTCCGGGCAAGGATGGAGTTCCTTGGCCCTATTGTATGACCCCTGGTTCCACCACGCACGCAGTGGGGAAAGGCAAGAACAGGGTCTGTCCTTACCTGTGAAGAGCTTAAAACTCTATGCTAGCGTCCTGTTTTCTCTCATTTTCCTGAAGGACTCTGTTCCATAAGTCATGGCATAGGGCAATACCATGGATGCAGGGATATAATGTGAACCTTCAGAGAAAGCCCACAGGACAAACTCTGGCAAATTCCAAATGTCTTCAAGGGAGCTACTCGTTTGCCCCTTCCATGTGATTTTTCAGGTGTCTATAAGAGTATGGAGTCAAACAAGTAGCTGCAACCCCATATACACACCTCCACTCTACTTGCTACATGGTAGAGCCATTATCAGCCACACGGCCATCTCTCTACTAAATGGTGAGCTTCTTAAGGTCAAGCACCTTGCCTTTGGTTCTCAGTATCTCCAAATCCTAGTCACATCCTGGAGCAGTGCCTGCCACGTGCACTGTTCCTACACTTGATTGACCTGTGTTGAGGATACTCCATCTGGGGTGAGAGAGAAGAGAGCCAGAGTCAGAAAATTAACATGTTTTATTTTCTCATTATCTCATTACGGTTTTGATTATCATGTATTAAGATACCAAACTTTTACTATTGATATCATTACTGCCATGCAAACGCCCTACCTTATTCCAATGAATGTCCACACTCTCAGTCAAGTAGGTCACGTGATTGAATGACGTAAAGGAACGATGTAATGAGAGTCACATAGTCCGTTGTGAATGGTTTGGGCGCTCTGTGCTGACACAGAAGACTTCCTCTTGCTTCTGCTTGCTCTGCACCCAAATGGTGACCTTGCCTTGCAAAAGTCACTTTGTGCATAGCTCCAACGAGAGCATTATCTAAAGATGCTGACACCAGTGGCCTGGGTTCCAATAAAGATTGATGACCGTGACATCTCGCTGAAGAGTCTGAGTGGGGCTGCTTCTTTTATCAGTTCATTCTTTTCCAACATGTGCCCATTTTTCTCTCTTCTCCCATTTGCAGACCTCTGTGTGGTCAGCTCACCCATGCACTGTCTAATCAGGTACTTTCCAACCGTTCCTCCAATCGCACACAGTTATTAGGATTACTACTAGGTCTCTTTCACAGCTAGTACTTCTCACTGAAATGGAAAAAAAAAAAAAAAAACAAACCCTGAAAATACTGAGATAATTTATTTCTACTTTATCAGACCCAGATTCTACAGGTAAGCAATCTGACAATTCCCATTTTAACTTTTGACTTCCTCACCTTCTCTGGCCCCACAATCCCCGTCCGGGAAGCTACCCGAACCGTCTACAGTCAGCACAAACGTTTGGTGCAAGGTTACCCATTGCGGCGCATTAAATGTCAAAAGATGGAAAAGGGGTTAAACAAATTATGGTGGAGTCGTATGATGGAGTATCTGCCGAACATGACGGAAACGTGTTTTCATTCCAGGACATTAAAATTCTACTTCTACATTTCATTTCAGAAAGAAATAATTAGGAGTATCTATGAATGTTTAGCTACAAGTTGTGTTTGTAACTTCATTATAAATCATACAAAACTAACAATCCTCGGTGTCTGCTAAGAGTATTTGTTAAATAAGTCATTTAACAGTAAAACATTATAAAGCTAATATTGGTAATCATATAGATTATTATTCACAAAAGTTATATAATAGTATTATTATAAAATTAAATCATTATATTACTAAATTATGCATGTATATAAAATTACATATAATTATTCTATTTTTATTCAAAATGTATACAAATGGAAACAAAAACTAAAATGATGGTAATAGTCATCTCCTTTCTGTATTTTTATTTTTCTTAATAAGAAAGTATATGCTCGTATAACAAAGAAAAATAAAAGGAATGGAGCCCCTATTTCAAAAATTATATGAAAAGACAAAATCAGAATATAACCTCCTAATTAAAGCATTGCCCAAATTTTGTTTTTAAATATTTGGAACACCATATATATGCTTCATATGTATGGATATACATATCCATACATATATGTATATGTATATGATTATTCCTAAGGTTTGGTGTTTGGGGTGATTTTCGTTTTATTCTTCATACCTTTCCATTTTCCAAATTTTTTACTGAAATCTTATATTTTTTGAAATCACATATTTTAATCATTGGAAATCAGTAATAATTACAGAAGGCATGCGGATAAAATTTGAGTTCTTTTTTTAAAACTTTAGTTAAAGGACTAAAATAAAGAAAGTAGAATGTTGAGTGAATTGGGGGAAATCTGAAGAAAACTGAACACCTCTCATTCTTTTTTCCTTAAACTTTACTTGAAGCTGCTCTCTACTGCCATAATGTTTACCAAACTCAGCGCTGAGATTTTCATTGACAACCACAAGCATGCTGAAGCTCACTTTCCTGTGAAACTGTCATAATAAAAAGACATTAACATTTTAGTATTTGGGCAAAATGTTTAACACTCAAACATTTGTATTTTTCCTTCAGTTTTCAAAACAACTTGAAATCTCTCTTTTCAAAACAGTGTTAAATGATGTCACTCATTAGCTAGCAGGTGGCTGAGAGGGAAGAACTGTATTTAATGCTTCCGTTTCCTGAGTAACTTGACGCACCGACCAGGTGAGGGTGCCGAGCAGAGCCTCGACGGCTGACCCCCGAGAGCCCAGCAGTGTGCACCTGGGGTGGTGAGCACGTGCGCGTCCACGTCCACACCCGGGGGTCGCAGGGACACCGGCTCACGCTCGTCTGGATGGACTGTTCCGGGGGAAACCAGGCTGCGGGGCGGGTTCGCACAGTATGGGGTCAGAGCCACGTGTCCCCGGATGAAACCATCCTGAGAAGTCCAGCTGCTAGACTTGGGGCGGACGAGAAAGGAGGCAGAAAGTACTGGGAATCCACACGGCCAGCGTGGGCTGCTACATGTTGTACTGCGGGCACGAGCAGTGTGTCAGGATTTCAGGACGAATGTGATCTCTTTGCCAGAGAGCAAAACACTTACGGCAGGGTCGGCTTCGTAGTCACTTGGCTCCTTGGATCGCATCAGTGGCCCATTGCCCCCAAGGTCTGAGACCAGCGAGACCTCAGGGAGTGACCCAAGCCAGCCATGGAGAGAGCTGGACTGGATTCAGGGCTTGGTGACCCACTGGGGTACGGACAGCCAGACCGAGAGGTGGGAGAGCTCAGGTAATGAATGGCGTGGTGACATCAGGGGTCCCTGAGCCTCTGGGATAACACGGGTCTGCCTTTTCCAAGACTGTTGGGAAGAGCAACTGAGAGGCCACATACGCCGGTAGGGACAGTGAGTGGCAGGTGGCGGCGAACTCTTCGGGAATGGAGTTATAGCAATATTATTAGTCGTGAGTGCTTGGTATTTGCTTAGCCTCTCAGAGATTTCAGATCATTTTCATGAACATTTTCATATTTGCTGCTCATCTTAGCCCTGAGAGAGATAGAGACAGAGACAGACAGACAGACAGACAGACAGACAGAAGTTTTTCAGGCAAAGGCTGGCGGACCTCATGGAAGTTTGGTGTTTCACTCACCGACAGGACACCGAGGCCCAGTGACTTGTCCAGAGTCATCAACACCTACTGTGCTCGCTTGCTATTTTTTTGTTTTTTGTTTTTTGGGTTGTTTTGTTTTGTTTTTTCCATTTTAAAGTCTAATGACCTATAAGCTCTGAAGCGTCGAAGCCATTCCTCTCTGGGACTGTTTTGTTCAGCAGTGATACCGGGCGGTGGCAGTAAGATCACCCTCGGGGGTCTTGCTAATGTGAGACTCTCCGTGGGCCCTGATGTGCCCCCTCAGACAGCCCTTTCCTTCCTGCCTAGGACCCCAGCCCACCCCAGGGTTCAAGAGATTCTCTGGAAAACAAAGGGATCCAGACACAATATTAATCACGAAAACAGCGCTGCCCTCTCTGCAGGGATGCTGGCTGTGCTGAGGGGCTGGGGAAACACCAGTGGCGGTATTCCTACATGTAATCCTTACGGTGACCTTCCACAGGTAAGGCAACGGGGCTTAGAGCCTGGGTGAGCTGACAAAGGCCGAGGGTGAATTTAACTGGGTCTGAGTTTAGACCCCAGGCTCTTGTGGTACTGGTCTGTCTCCCTGGGGCTGGAGACAGGACGCCTGCGCCTATCCAGCCCTCTGCCCTCTGCCTTCCTGGGCCCCTCACAGAGGCTGCACACGGGTGAGCTTCTATCTCGGGGCATCGGCTGGTGCCCCATCTCTTCAATGCTCCCCACCACGGAGTCCTGGCTTCGGATCCCTCTGCCTTGCTTGTCAAGAATTAACTGATTAAACACAATGGATGCAGGAGGCTTGGGAAGCCGGACTTGGATTCCAGCCTCACAGCCAGACAGAAGATGGCCTCTGCAGGGCCCCAGGGACGCCTGGAGCAGCCACGTGCTCCCCTGCCCCTGAGAAGCTGCACGGCCTCAGCCAGCCCCTTCCCTCTCCCTCCTGCAAGTCTCTGAGTCTCTAACCTGTCCTTCCAGCAGCGGCAAACCCGGCAAACCCGCTGATGGTGAGCAGGGGCCGGCCACCTGCTGGGCCATGGGGAGGCAGAGCTGGGGACCGGCTCAGCGCTTACTGTCGGGAGGTCCAACGACATGTGAAGACATTTAAGGTGGAAAATGTACAAGAAACATGGTCTGGGAGTCTCCCGCCTTGGTTCTGTAGCCCGGGCTGGAGTCCTCCGTGCCGTCTGTCCCGGCCTCGTAACCCGCTCTCCATCGCTGGGCTCCTCACGGAACCACGCCCGTTGTGCTCTCTTTGTGAGCCTGACCTTGACCATCCAGCAGGTGCTCAACCCACACGTCCATGTCAGGGAGCCTCCGGTACCAGTGAGCCGTCAGTAGCAGTGCCCCATCGACCAGCCCACATCTCAGAAGCGGGCCGTGCGACATTCTAACTGACAGCTTCTCACACGTTTTAGAGTCGGCGGTGCCGTCGTTCTGAGGACTGAGCGGTTGGCTGGGCTGGGCTGGGGCCGGCCGGAGGGCACTGTCTCAGCCGGGATGGCTCCACCGTCCCCCTGTGTCCCCTACGTCCCTAGAAGACCGATGCTCTCACGGTGGTGGCAGATGCCCAAGAAAGAAAGGGGAAACAGGAAAGCCTGTTTTTGAACTCATCTTATATCGGGGGGTCTCATGGGCCAGGACAAGCCACCTGGTGGGGCCGGTGTGCGCGAGGGAGGGACGCGCAGCGGCACAAACGAGGCGGCCGCGAGCTCGTGCCCTCCCCCGGGCTCCGCGGTCACGCTGATGTCTTCTTCTAGCCACCAAGTCCTCCGCGCTTTTGTTTTAACCACTTTCATCCAGAAATAAATCCAATGGCTTGCTCAAAGTGACTTCCTTACCTCTGCTCTGCCGAACCAGAATCCTAGCTCCCTGGGCAGGTGGGCACGAGGCAGACAGAGACGGGCGTCCCCAGGAGCGTGTCCCACCCGGCGATGGCAAGAGAGTTGGGAAGCACGGAACACAGATCCCAAGTGGAACTTCATCTTTTCCAAAGAATGTCACATTGTGAGCGGAAAGGGGAAAAAAGGGGGAGCCCCAAACGTAACGCTCTGAAGTCAGTTACTTTTCTCTCCTGACTAATTAAGCTTAACCAGAATGGTGGGCCTGTCAAACTTGGGGAACCTTTCCTGAGAGAAAAAGGAAGCTGCTCTCCAGGTGGGTTTTCCTGACTTTGGCTGGTTCCCACCACAACATGCACTTGGCATCCATGACAGCACCGTCAAAAATAATAGCTAAAAAACTCACTGTCTGTCACGATGAAGTAATTATGTCTGGGGCTTTCTTACACTCGAGATGGATTATATATTTCATTGAGGAAAATATATGTGGCTTTTAAAAAGAATGTAATGCATTGAGGGCACTACTGAGATTAATAGCCAAATAAAGAATTTTTTAAAAAAAGTTTTCTGTGAGTGTGTGAGTGTGCGCTGGTGAGCATGTCACTCATGAAGAAATGGGGGATGTCATTCCTAAGCTGGTTAATTACAAAACGCATTAATGTTTTATTATACCCTTATCAGTAATTAATCACCCACTTTGATGTAAAGTTCAGCCTCAGAAAAGTATCATGAAATTGTCCTTCATGTATTAATAAGGTTTTTTTAGGGGCGAACAAAGACTATGACCGAGATAGAAGTTTATTCCCCTTGGAAACAAGAAAGGCATTAGCCTTGCATGTGCGTCTCACACCATGGGGGCCCTGTGGGGGTCCCACCCCGAAGGAGGCAGGCCGTAGAGAGGAGGAACCAGAGGGACAGGGGACAGAGACGGAGAGACTGAGAGATGGAAACTGTGAGACCCACAGAGAGGCAGAGGGTTAGGAACTCGGGGGCTCTGGGGGTGGGGAAGCTTTCCTCAGTGGCGTTCTTCAGGTGCAGAGCTTGAATAAAAATGCAAAACAGGTTGCTCCCATTCAGTAAATATTATCATTTTTATTCACTCATTAATTAAGTTGCTTAATTGCTGCTGTCAAAAGACTCTTGAGTTGGTGACTAGGGCTGCTGCACTGTTTGGATAGTCAGGAAGGAGGGAGCAGCGGGCTTGCTGGCCGGTGGCGCTCCCAGCAAGGGAGCCTGAGCAGGGAAGGGTCGGGTGGGGATGCGGGATGCGTGATGCGGGACGCGGGCGGGTACACAGCACGGGAGTGGCCGGGCCGGCGGCGGCAGGACCCCATTTCATGACCGTTGTGGCTGCCCATCGCCGGCGTATTATCATTTCAGTCGTTACTCTGGAAAAATCATTTTTATGCAAAATATTTCTCTCTTTTCATCTAAGTTCCCCAGAGGGGCAGGAATGAGAACAGACTCGGACTTGTCAGTCAGCACCACGGTGCGGCCCTTCGTCCGTGTGCGGGAGGAGCGCACGTCTGTCCGGGAGCCCCATGTGCAGACCCCCAGCGCCCACAAGCCCCCATGCATTATTCTCGGTGTGGGTCCCGCGCCGGGCGCCCCATATCCCATGGAACCTCGGCCAGGCCCTGCTCAGCAAACAGAGACCACAAAGAGCCTACAAAGTGTCCTCGTGCTGACATTTGATTAATGTCCCCTGGCCTTTCCGTACTCAAATATGCTTGATCTGGAATATTTGAATAACCTTTGAGCATGCCCTTACTAATTTGTCACCCCTCGCGCACACCCCAAACACCACAGGCTGAGCCCGCCGCCCACAGTGCCCCTGTCCTGGCGAGGTGGCACGGGGGGCATCTGAGCGCGGGGGCTCCCCGGGCAGGATGCCTCCCCTCCGCCCGGGGTGAGGGCCAGCACAGACGAAGGACAAAGGGGAGGCGGGCACGTCTCTGTGGAGCTGACCCTGCTCCAGAGTAAGCCTGGCTTAGCGACCCCCCAGATCCCGCTGTAAGGCTCTGGATCCCCCGTGGAATAAATGTGGGTCTCTGGCCTTTTAGTTGTCCGGTGTAGCCGAGCCACCGTCTGGTGGAGTCAGCGTGCATGGGCTGCGTGGCATGCGTGTGCACACGCACTTGTACAAGTGTGCATGTGTTGCACGTTCTGTGCACGTGCTGTCCGTACGTGGTGCCGTGTGTGTGTGCATCTAGTTCCCCGGAACTTGCGGGTGGTACCCGGTTACTCAGTGAACCCAGCTGCACACTAGTGGGGTGCCCCACTGCAGGGTTATCTGGAAACCAGCAGTCAGGGGGTGACTCTCACCTCCAGACTATAGTCCAGCCCTGAGAGCATTCTGGCAGAGGACGGGGAATCACGCGTGGGGCCTTGAATCATCCTTTTTCTGTGTAAATGCGTGCAGACACATCAGAGCTGTGGCAGGAAGCCTCCTGAGGTTTGGAGACCGGGAAGCCTCCTTTGGGAACCGGGGCAGCTCTGCCCTGAGGAGTGTCTGGCACGAGACAAAGGAAGGGAGTTAGGAAGGCGGGAGTTCAAGGAAGAAGCTTCGGGAGCACCGACGGTCGGGCGTCTTCTTCCTCCGTTCCTCTCTCCGAGAAACCCACTTGCCTTTAGGGCAGGACAACTCACTTCTGACCTCCGCTGTGGTTGTGAAGGAAGATGAGAAACGCTTGCTACAGCTTCCCAACACGCACCTTAAAAACCTGGAATCTGCAGTTGGTCTTTCAAACCCAGCTCCGGGAGGTGTATACACCTACTGAGATACACCTACTGACCGGACGGGTTCCTAACCACGCACCAGGTCCCTACAAAGTGGCCGCCAGGAAGCCTGTGTCCTGCCGTGGGCGCACAGAAATGCTGGGGTTCCTGCGCACGGTGAGACCCAGACGCTCCAGCAACAGCAGGCTTGGAGCAGAGACGAGGGAGGTGGGACACGGGAAGGAAGAGAGCCAAGGTCCTAACCTGATAATGCAGCAAATTTATGATGAATTGGGAGCCATGTTTTCATCATTACACTTCCAATCACATTAAATGATTTAAATGATCTCAAGCTCCTGAAAATAGCAACATGAACACGAATGTTGATCTAAAACAGGAACATTACAGCATAGTGCTAGTATATAAAATCTTTTCCAGGAAAAGGACAAAACCACAGGGGGGAAATGGTTTTGCACTATATTATGCTTGTCTTGTTGCAAACACCCATGCAGATAGCCTTTTCTTGAATATAAGATGAGACGAATTCATGCGTATACAGATAATGTTCTGGAATAAGATTCTAAAAAGTCTAAAATTCAACTTCCACACCAAAAGCCAAATTTTCTTAAAAAAAAAGAAAGAAAGAAAGAAAGAAAGAAAGAACTATTTGACAGACAGCTTGTATTAGTTTTCTATCGCTGATGTGAACAATTACCCCTAACGTAGTGGCCGCAGACTGTCCAGATTGATCATCTTGCTGCCCCGCGTATCCCACGCCCACCACGAATCCCACAGGCCTGTGATCAGGTGTGGGCAGCCCCGCGGGAGAAACCACTCCTTTCCTTCTTCCAGCTTCCAGGCCCGACCAGCATTCCTTAGTCGCGACCTCTCTCCGGGCTCCGCTGCCCCCTCACTGCCGTGCGTCTGGCTCTCTTTCTCACGCCTCCTTCTACTGCTGGGTGCCCTCACGATTACACCAGGCCCACCCAGATGCTTCCTCGTTTTAAGGTTAGCAGAGTCGTGCCTTTGACTTTATCTGCTGCCTTGACTCCCCGGTGCCACGTAACCCACATAGTCACAGGATGCGCTTGGTGGCACCGGTCTGCATACCACACTGCTCTTAAGCTCCACAGAACCAAATGAAGAGGAAAGGCCATCCGAGCAGGCAGGGGTGGCCACCTTGGGTTGGCCCAACACTCCAGAAATGCTGTAGGAACCCGAGAGGTTCTACGGTCTGGTATGCTTGGGCTGTGCGAGATAATCAGCCCCCTCTCTTAGGGGTTTGTATGGTTTCCTGTGGTTTCTATAGCAAAGTATCACAAACAGCGTGGCTGAAAACATCAGGAATTTTCTCTCTCGTAGTCCTGGACACCAGAAGGCTGAAATGAAGATGTAGGCGGTACCACACTCCTTCTGAAAACTATAGGAAAATTCTTCCTGCTTCTTCTAGCCTCTAGCGGGCAACCCGTGGTGTCCTTCGGTTGGTAGATGCATCATGGCGATCTCTGTCTCCAACATCTCCTGGCCATCCTCTCCCTGTGTCCCTGTCCCTGGATCTGTGTCCTTTCTGAGGAGGACACCTGGCATCTTTGATTAAGGCCCACAGACTCCCCACGTTACCTAATTAGACAAAGGGTGACCCCCGTTTCCAGATAAGGTTACCTTCATTGTTCCAGAGGTGAGGGCTTCAGTGTACCTCTTGGGGAGGGGACAGAATTCAATCCAAAACAAATGATTATTTTGAAAACATTATTCTAATAAATGAAGTTTACGGTAGATTTTCCATGTATTTGAGCTGGCATAGAACACATGAATACAGAAATATAAAGCTACATTTTATACCTGCGTCAAACGAGTCCATATGGAGTCTGCCCTGAGGAGTGTCTGGCACGAGACAAAGGAAGGGAGTTAGGAAGGCGGGAGTTCAAGGAAGAAGCTTCGGGAGCACCGACGGTCGGGCATCTTCTTCCTCCGTTCCTCTGTCCGAGAAACCCACTTGCCTTTAGGGCAGGACAACTCACTTCTGACCTCCGCTGTGGTTGTGTCTAGTCCAACTAGACCATGAGTTTATCCATTTCCAGGGCGGAGTGAGTCCCCAGGATACCCATATTCCCAACGGTAATAACAAAGCACCCCAAGCACAGACGACCAGAAATTGTACCGTAACCTGACTTCACGGAGACGGAAATACCCTCACGTGTCTGAAACGAGACTATGAAACGGCCTAGAACCGCGGGTCCGGCTGTCGATAGTGGCGAAGGCAGCCTGTCGGCCTCGCCGTCTGCATAGTTTGTCAGTTATGTTCAACGAGTGACTGCAAGTCACGGTTTCCTTTCTACCCCAAATTCTCCTCTCCTGGAAGCCACAAGGTCTCGGACACGGAGCCTTCCTGGGGGCCCTGTGCTTCCTGGAGGCTGAGCCTGCCGGGCTGGCGAGTGGCCCTAGGGAAGTTCCCTGCACCTACAGGACAGGCCTGGCCACCACCCCACGCCCTCCCAGGCCTCTGCCTGAAGGCTCTCAGGAGGGGGTCGGCTGTGGGCTGGGAGGGCAGGGCCTGGCCACGTGCTACAGCCTGAGGCCTGGGCCCGCTCATGCTCCTTGGGGACTTCTAGGCTAACAGAACTTCTTTCTTTTGAGCACTGCGGAAAAGTGTCTCTTAGAACAAGCTTTGGCTCCCTACTTTTTGTGTTTCAGGGTCAAGGCGAGCGATACAAACCCAGCGTGGGAGCAGGTCTTCCCTGGAGAAGGGCCCCTGTGAGGAAGGGAGAGCACATCCCACCGTGCAGGGGTGGAGGCAAAGAGGCATTGGCTTTGTGGCAAGGCAAGAGGGCGTCCATGGCAGGAGGAGGAAGGAGAGAACTGCCCTGCCCTGGGGCTCCAGGGGAGTGACCACAGCAGAAAGGGGACAGAACGGCTGTCCTGGGACAACTCCTTTGTGTTTTAACACCTGGTTTTTAAAAAAGAGAGAAAAAGGCTTTTAACTTCCCAGCACATTCTCATCCTTTTTATTTTATTTTATTTTATTTAGATTTTATTTATTTGTTTGACACCGAGAGAGACAGAGATCACAAGTAGGCAGAGAGGCAGAGAGGGAGGGGGAAGCAGGCTCCCCGCTGAGCGGAGAGCCCGTGTGGGGCTCGATCCCAGGACCCTGGGATCATGATCTGAGCCGAAGGCAGAGGCCTTAACCCACTGAGACACCCAGGCACCCCTCATCCTGACTTTTCAAAGTAAGATGGTGTCAGCAGCCCAGCCACCTCTCTTGCCTCTCTTGAGTTTTGCAAGTTCCTTGTCAGGTTAAGGCTGATCCGTGGCCACGGCCTCCCTCCTCGCCTACCCGAGGCCTCCTGGAAAGGCTGCCCTGTGGTTTTCACTCCCAAGAAATCGGGAGCACTCCACGCAAATTTTTCCTGAAAACTCTCCAAGAATTGGCAGGTGGCAAGCGTGTTTTCGTTAGTGTTCTGTTTTCACTGGAGACCGAGCGCCTCGCTCGGGCCCCAACCCCTCTGGCCACGGGCCATGGGCTCCAGCGCGGCCAGGCCGGCCCTGTGTCCGAGTGGGCGCAGGCCCTGAGCACCTGCGCCCAGGGGCCGGGCAGCGGCCCGGTAGCCGCCCGTGCACGTGCAAGGACAAATGGCCACAATGGGGGTGAGGCTGGGGCGTTTGATGTGGGGCTGGAGAAGGAGCGGGTTCCGAGGCCTCTTGGCCCCTTGGAGGCTCTGTTCACACTTTCATGTTAGTCTGGGTTGACTGGGAGGTCAGGAGGTGAAACAGAGTTCACCCAGAAGTTGACTGATCGTGCGGGGTGTGCGGGCGGGGGTGTCTGGCCCGGGCCCGGGCGCGGAGGGCCGGCCTGCGGGACAGAAGCTTCTCGCAGCAGTGCCTCTGTCACGGGGGTGATGGATGGCCCGGGGCCTGCGGACCGGCGCGCTGGCCTGCACAGCTGCGGGCGGCCCCCGACAGATGTGGGAGCACCCCGCCCCCCCTCCCCCTGCCGGGGCCTGGGTACCAAATGGGGCCCAGAGCTGGGAAGCAGCATTCTGGGCGCCTTGACTTTGTTATCGACTGGCCCGGGCAGGACGGAAAATGACCCAATAACAGCATCGTCTGTGTCGGAAAAGATTGTTTGCTTTTGTGGGAGCAAAAGGCATCTTTCTGCCCCCACCGCTGGAGTGTTGCTAAGTGAACGCTAATGACTCAGCTAGAAATGTCATAGGGAGAGGCTAATGGCGAGCCGACTTAGAAGTCCTTTTATGTCCAACTTCTGTCTAATCCCTTGAGTTAAAAACCCAAACAAAACACAACACGAAGAAAGTTCAAGTTGTACAAGGCCTGGGTTTATAGGGCCGGGTCACTACTGCTGCATGTGACTTTCCCAAGAAGGACTCCGAAACTACTTCAGCGGCGACCCCCACATGCTGTAAAGGGACCTCCCTGCTCTGGAAGCCGGAGGCCCTTCCGAAGGAGCTCCGCTCCCTTCCCCACCCCGACTCCAAGGTCAGAAGCAAAGAATGGAGAAATAACACAGTCCTGGAGTTCTCCAAATTGTGGCTTTTTGAGGTGATGCCCCCAGTGTGCCCTTGTCCCCCAGGGCCGAGAATATGACGGCGGAGGACGGCTGCACAGCCTGGTTTGGTCTCGGCCTCTCTGAGACCTTCGTCTTTTCGGATGAGTCCTGCTCTCAGGCTACGAGACCATCAGACCTCAACCCCCAGAACCGTCAGCTTCTGCTCGGTCTGGAAATGGAGACGAAGCACAGCTGTGCTGCTTAAAGTCTGCAGAAAGCAAGGAAGCCATGAGTTGGCAGACCTTTTCTCAAAAGGCCCCCGTCGGTGAGCCTGACGCCAGGGCTGAGGGCACAGGACGTGTTCATCTCCCGGGTTCTTGGGCAGGATGAGTATGAAGACCCCTTCTCCCTCTCCCTGCCCATCCCCAGCACCAGGACAGCTGCAAAGGCCTGTCTTCTGGGACAAGTGCAGAGAAGGGTGGCCAGGGTCCTGAGGGGAGTCCCAGAGTGCCAAGAGGTATGAGACCACTGCCTGCGGATGACCCAGCTTTCCCTGGTAGAGGAAAACGCAAGGCCCCTCCTCTGCAGGGCTGCATCCACGGCCATGCTGGAGTCCATTTCAAATGTGCCTTAAAGGGGGCAGAACTCTTCCTGGATTTTTAAATTCCCAAAGTCCTTGGGAGTTTCTCCAATAGTCTGAATGCTTTTCAACCAACCTTACTTAAGAAAGATGATTTCACTGGGGACTTTCCAAAACAAAGCCAGCTTCCACACCTCAATAGATGCCACGTTTGCTTTTTAAGTCATAAAAATGTACTCTGCATGGCAAACGGAGAAAGCTAAATGTTTATTAAAAGATTTAATACAAAAGTTACTTAGGAATTGCTGTCTGAGGCATATAGGATTCTTACACAGCTTTTTTTCCCGCATTTTGTCTTCCACCATTTTCTCCGTTGTGAAAACATGCTTTTCAGCAAACTCCTTTGAGCAAGTGTTATGTGCTAGAAAGCAGAGATATAAATGTTAATAAGAACCAGGAATTGATGGAAACCAAGACAGAAGTTCTTTGAAAGGACCAATAAATAGACCAACTAAACGGACAAAGAAAGAGGGAATATCAATATATATTACCAGCAACAGATCTGGGAAAAGAAGGTAGTGAACAGACAAACATAAAATTTTTTAAATCATAACAACATATACAGAATCATTACAATCATCTGAACACACAAAACAAAAGAAACAGATTCTTTTTAGGGAAAATTATGTTCCAAAAGGGAGAGAGGGTCAAACAAAAAAACCTATTACATTAATAATTTTAAAAAGAGATTTTTAAAGATTCTCAAATATCTACCACAAAAAGTTTTCAGGTACAAAATTATTTACCAACTTTCAAGGGACACAATAATTCCTTCTGTCAGTTAAACTACCTGACAGCATGAAAACCAGACTTCCCAGACAAATTTATGAATCTAACATGAAAAACAGAGCC
The DNA here is from genome assembly GCF_022355385.1 of Mustela nigripes. NCBI lineage: Eukaryota > Metazoa > Chordata > Mammalia > Carnivora > Mustelidae > Mustela > Mustela nigripes. Next base: position 88,228,809 of record NC_081564.1, on the reverse strand, counting down.
AAGTAAATGAAGGAAAAAATTGATAAATAGAGTTTCAATTCATTTATTCATATAGGTTTAAGAAATTCCAAGTATTACCCTGTATTCACTGAATACAACAAAATTAAAAAGATAACACACTATAAAGAAGCAAGTTTATTCCATTCTATAATTCAAATGTAGAATGTCTGTTAGCATGATTTATTGCATTAATTGTTTAAAAAATTTACATAAACATTTCATCACATGAGAGAGAGAGAGAAAGAAAAAAAGAGACACTGAATAGAATTTAACAGCTGTTCCTGGATTTTTTTACTAATATATATTAAATTAGGATAGAAAGTTCTCAAGCAGGCTAGGGAATAGATCTTCCAAAACTCTCAGCAAATATTTCATAGTAAGTGGTGAAACATTAGAAGTATTCCAGTGAAGCCAAAACATGATAAGAACAACTATCTTCATTTTTCACAATATCACTTTGAAATTCCAAATCAATGCAGTAAGAGAAAAATATCTTTCAAAGAAAACTATTGGAAAGGAATATGTGTAATTTTCATCAGTTGAAGATGACTTTTACTACATAGAGAAAAGAATTAAATTAGGTTGTCCAATAAGTGACTAAATACAAATCAAATACAAAATAACAAATTTCTCTTTCTGCCAGAACAACATATCAGAAAAAGAAAAAGAAGTAAATATCCAACTTAAAAATGTCAATGGGAACAGTCCTATTGTGGAAAGGATAGACTTTTCGACCACCGGCATTGGGGGGGGTGGAAATCGATTTAGTGAGACCCCTCCCTCACACCATATACAAACATTATTTCAAAATGAATAAGGACCTAAATATAAGAGCTACAGCTATAAAGACCTTCAAAGAAATGTGAGAGTATATCTTTGTGATGTTGAATTAGGCTAAGAATTATTAAATAAAACACCAAAAGCATAAGTAATCAAAGAAAAAGTCAATAAACCGAATTTAATCAAAATTAAAAAACTTTTTACCTAGGAGCATGCCGTTAATAAAATAAAAAAGGTAAGCCACAGACTGGGACAAACTATCTGAAAATTATATGTCTTAAAAAGGATTTGTATCCAGAGTATATAAAGAACTCCTCTGATTCTATAGTAAGATCAATAGCTCAATTTAAAATAGGCAAAAGATTTAAACAAAAATTTTCCCAAGGTAGATGCACAAAATAGCCAATGACCACATGAAAAAAATGTTCAATACTATTAATTCCTGAGTAAATGTAAAGAAGACCCACAAGAAGTTACCACCTCACAGTCCCAGTAGGACTACTTTAATCAAAACTTCAGACAATACCAAGTTTCAGTGAGGATGTAGAAAAAGTGTCCCTCTATACATTGCTGGTGGGAATGTTAAATGGCAGAGGCACTCTGGAAGACAGTGCAGTGGTCTCTGAACAAGTTAAACAAAAATGTATATTAAGACCCAGCAACTCTATTCCTAGGTATCTACCCAAGGAAAATGAAAACACATGTTCACACAAAGACTTGTACACAAACTTTCACAGAGGTGTTATTCATAACCAGCCGTGGAAACAAGCCAATTGTCTATCGATTGATGAATGGATAAACAGAATCTTATGTATCTATACAAAAAAACATGATTTGGCCATAAAAAGAAACAAAGTACTGATACATGCCACAACAAGGATGAGCCTCAGAAACACTACATATGTGGAAGACCACAGAAACAAAGGACCACGTAGCATATGATTGCATTTATAGGAAAAGTCCCCCAAAGGCAAATCTATACAGATTGAATATAAATTAGTGGTTGTCTGGGCCAGATGTGGAAATAGAGGTTAATTGCAGAAGGGTATGAAAAATACGGGTTGGTGTGAGGAAAAATTCTAAAACAGGATCAGGGTGATGATGGTTGCACAATTTAGTAAATACGCCAAATTACTGAATTGTATTCTTAAATGAATATTATGGTATGTAAGGATAACTCAACGAGCTGTTAAGTAAGATAGAAATGGGACCTCTAAGTTTAGCTGACCTTTGAAATCTCACAATGCTGGGGAGGGAAAATGGGACTTTGGAACTTCTAAGACAATCAAAACTTAATGAGTTAAGATACTTTTAGGAGAGAAGGTTCAGAGTAAAATACCCAGTATCTGGGGGATTTCCCCTCTAGGCATTTACTGAAAACGTTTTTTTGAATATTAACTTTAAAATTGGAAAAAACTGAGATTCACAGAAAATTTGCAAAAATGGTGTGAGAGTTCACACACCCCCATCCCTCAGCTTCCCCCCCCACCCCAGTATCCGTGGCCTCCACCCACTAGAGGCCAGTCCGGGCCTTCCCCCAGTGCTGAGAATCACAATGTCTGCTGACCTCACGAGCCGTCTCAAGGAGCAAAGCATCCTTGGCTAAAAGGACTGGTTCCACACTAGCGACTCATGGAAGCATTATACAGCTACCAAAACCAGGACGTTAACAGCAGTATCAGGGTATTAACTAAAATACAAATTTCCCTAATGTCCATTTTCTGTTCCAGGATCCAGTCCAAGAATGCACGTTGAATGTATTTGTCTTGTCTCCCTAAACAAGTCCACTCGGCGATGGCTCCTCACTTTCCTCATCTTTCGTGACCTTGATTCATTTGATGAGGCCTGCTCAGCTCATTTGTGGAATGTGTCTTGATTCGGCTTGTCTGATGTTTGCTTAGGATTAGATTGAGGTTATGATTCGGGGCAAGAATACCATAGAAGTGATGCAGTGCTCTCTTCAAAGCATCCTACCAAAGGGATATGATCCCCAAACCCCTTCTTACTTGAGGTGTTAATCTTACTTGGTTAAGGTGTTGTCTACCATATTTCTCCATTGTCAAATTGTAATTTCTCCTTTGTAGTTCATAAATACCTTGGGGAAAAGGCTTTGAGTACATGCATATATGTTCTGTTTCTTTCACTAGCGCTGTCCATTGAGTTTGGTGGCCATCAGTGGACAGTCCCTGCATTGATTACTGCTGGGAGCTTTGCCTGTGGGTGATTTTGTATTTCCCTCATTTCTTTTACTTTTACTAATTTGAATTATTCTGTAGGGAAACTTTGTCACTTCTCTCCTATTTATTCATTTATTCATTTTTTTTATATCCGTGTAGACTCATGAATGTTAATTGTATTCTATGGGTTATAATCTAATACATCTTTTTTTTTTTTAATTTTGTTGCTCAAATCATTCCAACTCTAGCCATTGGGAATTTCTTCATACTTGTTCGTCTGTTCTTTTGACACAACACTCCCATTTTTCAAGCTACCCCTTATTTTTCAGATGCATGTGGTATTTTCTGTGCCCTACTTCTGGAACCAACTATTTTCCCAAAAGCCATGGTACCTTTTATTGGAGATGGTATTTAGAAGGCAAGATCTGGGTTTTATGTGCTCATTGCTATGCGTTACAATTTCTCCTCAGGACCCTCAGCAGATAGACCTGCGAAATACATCTATGTATGTGTACTAACACACGTACATGTACACATCTGTATTTCATTTTATATCTATCTAGGTATATATATATTAACACACTTTATATAGATATAGAGATAGAGATAGAGATAGAAATTTTCTATAGATATAGAAACTTTCTATATCTATAGATTTAGGCCTATCTCTGTCTATCTATCTACATATATATATATCACAAGTTCATACTGACACCTCTAATTCCAATTCAAAAACCACATCAGACATTTGATTAATGAAATATTATGCAATTATAATGCATTTTCTTGAGTCTGTGATATTTGCAAGTTTTTATAGCTTTGTCCCTCTTGTGACTTCTTTCCTTCTCCTAAATATTGACTTTGGTGCTTAATTAAGCTTTCATAATTTTGTGTTCTTTTTTCTTAAAGTTGGCTTTGAAATTGTTAGTAAGCTGGAATATGAAGTTAAGGAATTTTAAGTGTCTTCTTACACACATTTTCCAAAAACCTTTCAACAAGTAGACATTTTAAAATAGGATTCTAATGTTTGTAGTTCTCATACAAGCAATCTTATTCTCTCTTCTGCTTTATTCAGCTTTTGGAATGATAGATTAGGAAAAGCTAGAAGTAACTTGTACATCACAGGGGTAATTTCTCAGTAAGCTGTGAATCACCATATGACTTACAGATGTCACTATACTTTAAAACATTTTTTAAAATTAAATATTATTATACAGATGATGCCTAAACAGGATTATAATACCAAAAGTACAAAAAAGTATACAATGCTGATTTGTGCTGATTTGTAGAGTTCAGAGATTATCTAGTTACTCCCCGCGATGAAAGACAAGGCAGTGAACGTATCTCCTCCATTTCCAATCTGGGGGCACCTTTTCCAGAGCGGCTCTTCTAGAAAAAGTAAAATGAGTCTTTTATAACTGAGAAGTGTTTTTTATTCATGCACTTAATCACTTTCTTACTGGTCTGAAATTTTCTTCCCTCAGGATATTGAGGATATATTGGCATTGCCACTTAGCATCTAGCCACACTAATAAGGTAATCTGATGTCAATTTGATTTTTTTTTCAAGAAACTTATTCTGAGTCATTGTTTTCTCACCCTTTACCTAACTGACAGCTTTATCAAAGTACGACAACTTGAGCAAATTATTTGCCGTAACAACTGAATGGGATAAACATACGAGACCTGGCAAATTGTCTTTCCTGTTCTATTACCAGAAGACCTTCCCGAATTTATTTGTGGGAAGACAGGCTCAAATAGTTTTCATCATCTATTACTCTGTTGCCAGCACAGCTGAAGGCCGCTTAGGTACCGTAATGAGGAAAACCATTAAAAATGTCATCTCACTTATTTTTTTAAAATTCTAACCAAAACTTATCAACCTGCATTCACTCATTGTTGAGGGCCAAGATATGCTTTTCAAGTTAGATTAATCACCGTTCGTTTTTTGTTGCGTTTTTGTTGTTGTTCTTTGTTTTTTGGCATCAACCACACCCTTGGTTCCACCACTGTGTTTCCTTCTATACATTTCTTTAAAATGGAAAGAGAAGACAACGACTTGAAAAGGCGATCTCGGTGCAGAATCTTAGACTTGAAAGAATTTTTTTTCAAACATGACTAGTTTGTTCATCCACATATCAGTCAGAAGCAATTTCATATCTACTTGACTTCACTGAGTCTTTAAAAAGTATCAGCCAACTTTTCATAGAAACAATTACTTTACTCGGTTCACGTGATATTTTATTAAGTAATCAATTTGTAAGAAGAAAAAAACTGGCATAAATTGTTTTTGATATACTTGGCCTATCATATGCTCATCTCTGCAAACTTCAATGATCTGTCGATCGATTTTAAGGATGGAAACCTTTTTTTTTTTTTTTTTAATGTTCCAGAATCACTTCTCAGGCTTTGTATAGAATCATCAGACATTCAAATCTTTAAGTGTACTAGTTCAGAAATAGTTAACAATGGATTGATTTTGTGCTACTCACTTACTCCCAACCAGATATTATACTACTAATGAAAATATCGAACTGTGTGTAATGTATCAGTAATTAACCCGCTACACTTTCTGAACACCGCTCATAAATACATATAATATCAATTTGTGATCACTGTTTACAAATTCAAGCTTTCTGAAGGTTTTAAACATGGCGATAGGAACATTAAAGATACAGTTAGATCTCATAAAATAGGCATTTATTTTCTGTTCAGCACATACTCTATTTTGGCTATTCATGATTGATTTTAATGAGAACAGCGTCCTAGAGACTCTCTATAATGCAGTCCTTGTATTCCATATCAGCAGAACATGTTCATTCATTTATTTTATAACTTCATTAATTTGTTAACTCATAACCCACACATGCACTGTATATCTTCTATGTGCGCAGCACTGTTCTTGGGTTATTGCTAAAATAATTCAAACATCACAGGGCCTCCCCGGTCATCCTCTTGGTTCCCTGTCTCTGTCCTCAGGTGTCACAGTGTCTTACTCTGGAAAGGAAACTTATTTGAAAAAGGCAGTTGGGTTATCTTGGAGTCATGTGGAAGAATGAGCCTACTGGTTGCTTCTTAGAAAGAGGAGAATCCAGGGAGATAAAAGGAAAGGTTGGGGGGGGCTACACAGCTCTGAGCTCAGAACATTCCAGACTAAGAGACAGGAAGTACAGAGGCTTCAACCAGTCAGGCTTGGCAGGTGTCAGAGACAGCAAGAAGCCCTGGGGAGGTGGGGAGGGGCGCATTAGTGAACAAAGACAGGGCACGAGGCACGATGAAGAATGGGCCTTGGGGTCAGCGGACGGCTCCCTAGACCAACCCTCCACACAGGAAGCTGCAGGTAAGCTCAGCACATCTACACTAAGAAACAAACTCACATACTTTTAAGATTTCCACATTATCACTAAGTTGTGGAAGACATTACAAAAAAAAAAAAAAAAAAAAGAACCAAGCTAATCTCTCATAATACATTTACTGTATATAAAATCTTGAGGTGTTTTTTTTTTTAATAAGTTTTCATCAATAAAGAAAACTCATACATATTTCTAGAACTTCACCCCGTCTCTTACCTCATCTCTTTTTCTTTGACGGCATTTGGGAAGATTTGTTATTTTTCATAATATATGTTTTAGGTTTGAAATATTTGTCTTTAATTTCCATATTCCAAAAATTCACAATACTATTTATGTGATCATATCACTACGAATACGACTCCGTTGTCACATAAATAGTCATGTAACTTTTTATGTTGTCTCCTGCTTATGGAGAGGAGTTTTCACAAACCCTATATTATAGCCTTGTTTTCGAGCCTGCTCCCTTTCCGGGGCTGGTACCGTAATATATGGATGGAAGCCTGCTACTCTGATGCTTTTGTCAGCCTGAAACCTTTTGCCTTCCAGTGTGGTGTCAAACCCCAGTACACACTAAATCAACACATGTGTCTCCACAGCTATATATTCTTTCTGTGGCTTTAAATATTTTTATAATCACGGGTGTGCTATGGGACTCAGGGGACCCTTTAAAGCCAGCATTTGAAACAGCTGAATGGAGTTTCAGAAAACCTGTGTGTTATGCAGCTAAATTGCAGAAAAACGTCTCTGAACCTTTGATGTGTGTAGGGGTTTGGTTTTCCCGGGAACTGCGTTTGATTCCACAATTATCCGCCTCTACCCTAAGACCTAATCCTGTGTTTCACTAGACGGTAGGCTGGCCTTCCGCCTCTCCGCGCCTTTGAAGTAGGAAGTAGATACACAATTCACACGGGACCACACACCAGCCCATGGCCTCAGGCAGTGGACACTGTCACCCTTCACTCCGCTCCCTGGTTCCTGTAGGACAGATGGACTCACTCAATTATCACCACTCTCATTATTCTCTGGTTAGAGCAAATTAACTTGGGGAAAGTGTGGACTGATCAAAAATGGACACCGTAGGTTCTGTGCCGCAGTCTCTAGGTCCCAAGGTGACCAATGATGAATGGAGACTGACACTGAAGAGTGAGCGAGACGGGTCACGGGAGGGAGCTGGTCCAAGAGTCTCAGGGGCTGAGAATTCTAAATTTACACAAAAGATTGGTAATAAGTCATTTGCTATTGAACAATATTGATCTGAGACTCTTGAGGCATTTTAAATGCATATCCTCAGAGACCCCTCCTCTCGGTTCCTGGGTCGACTCCCCCACCACACACTTGGACATAGGCCGGTGTATCTCTGGTCCTGCTTCAGAGGCTTAGAATGTGACTTCTGTGTCATTTCATACTCCGGGAAAGTAGGCTGTTACGATGACTCAGTTTCCCTCATGGAAATCCACTCAGATAAAGTGCACCAGACAGGTGTGTAGTGAAGTTGCACAGAACGAACGTAATTCCATCCTACCCGTAGCTGAATTCAGGATGTATCCTGGAAGGCTGTTAGGATTCGTGAAGCTTTCCCGCTGTGGGTTTCCAGGAGGCTCATTTTTCCACAGTGGGCATCACATAATCTACGCCTCTACGCCCAACAACCATCCTCTTGGGTCTGTTCTACTTTTTTTTTTTTTTTTTTATGTGTGTGTGTGTGTGTGTGTGTGTGTGTGTGTGTGTAGGATGAGGCTCATTTGTGCAGGGGTCACCGTGGCCATGGAAGCATGCTTACCAGATGGCAAAAATAGTCCTTCCCTGCAAGAGGAATGGAGCCCCTCCCGCAGCTGGGGTTGGATACATGGGATCCTTCATCCTGGAGGCCTTGCGAAGGACATATCAGAACCTTGCAACAACGTGCGTGCTAACTACAGCGGCCCTTATCCACATGAGGCTCCAGTGGTCCAACATGCTTCACAGTAGCTTTTCCAGACGTGCTATGCACAGTGCAGCCTCAGGAGACACTACAAGGAGCCACGCACGCCCCATTAGCTCCCAGTGGAGGGGAGAAAACTTTCTTTCCTTTCATCTCCATCAGCGTGACCAGGGGGACCTCCCTCCTAGCCTGGCCTTTCTATACTTAGACCCAGAGGCATAATTTTAAGCAGCTCGCCTATCACAATGTGTTTCCATGCCACAGACTTTGGTCCACCGTGTACAGCCTGTGTCCCTCCTTCCCACGCCAGCCCCTGGAGATGGTCTCCAGGCATTGATGGAAAAGGTGTGCCACGCTGAGTGTTTTGCAGTCCTGTACGTGTGTACATGTGTATGTATTGTTTTCTTTTCTATCAGTGATTAAAATCACAAATTTAATTAATGTAAAGAACAGGATTTGTGAGTACATTCAGCCCCCACCCCTTATCCCAGAATTGCTCCTAAATGCCGGAGACACTGCCAGCCACGTCTCAGACCTGGGACTTCTTCCTCTTCCCACTCCCCCAAAACACACCAAGTCCCCCACCCGCCTTTTGTCCTAGTGGAGAATAGAAAACCCCAGAGCTTTCCCAGCCATGCCTGACATCAAGGAGGCCTACTTTCTGTGTGGCCAGCCTCTTTGGTTGTAATTTTGGCAGATTAAAAACAAAAGATACGACCAATAATACTCATAAAATAGTATGCTCCCTGGATGTTCTCCCTCAGGCTCACAGCACAGATACAACTGCCCAGCTGTATATCACTCAGAAATGTTTTACCGATCTTCTGGAAATATGTCATCATTCAGGAGTCTTACATATCTTTCTAAAATCACTTAAGATTTATGGTGGTGACTTGAATTTCTTTAGAACTAGCTGCTTCACACTTTTGAACACCAAAGAAAGAGGAAAGATTGCTATTTGAAGGAATTTGGAGCCGTGGTTATGGAGAGGCCAGAAACAAGCAAATATCCTGCGATTAGAGTGGAATGAATGAGGAGGAAGCTGCTGGAAGGCAGAGGAGCCTCCAGAGTTGTGAGGGACCGGCTCCTCCAGGCTCCTCCCTGGTCACATCAGCCCCGCATGTCTAAGGAGCCCTACAAGTTCAGTTCCCAGCCAATCAGGTCTATCATTCATTGGCTCATCCTACCTTAAGATCCCTAAAGGTTTGGGAGCGTGGTTATTTCAAACTCAATCTCTTGCCAAGGCTGCTTTTTGAATTACTGCGGAAGGATTTGCCTCTGAGGGGTAAATCTTCAGGATAAAAGGGAGCGATGGGTAGAAAGTTTTAACCAACAGCCAAATCAGCAATAACCTCTTGGAAAGAGCGAGTCACCTCCTTTAAAAAAGCCCTGGTGTACCCATCCCAACCAGTCCCCGCACAGAGTGGTTTCCAAGGCGTTCTGGTAGAGCTTCCATCAGGATAAACGGGCTGCTTGCCATGGAGGGTTGCTGCTCTCCCTCGCCTCCAAAGTGAGGCATTTTCCTACGACATAGAGAGGGATAAAAGACCACTGTCGCCATTTCTCTCCTGGCCTTCCTGTGACCCAGTGACCCATAGGTTCCCAGGTGTTTGCAGGGCTGAGGATCTTGCCCATAGAACAGACCAAAGCTAGCTGGCCTGGGATTTGAATAGAAAAGATCGACCTCATCAGCGAGGCCCAACAAAGCTCACCTGCACCGAAATTGATCAAGGTCATCATTCAAGGGGAGGCTCCCAAAAAGCAAAACCCATGCATCATCAGCTGAGGTGACAAAGGCGCTTTCATTCTGGTTTGGGTGGCTGCATTCTCATTTGTGCCCAGTCTTATGATAGAGGAAAATGAATAAAATTCAGTCCCTCTAGAGAGCCAGTAGATGCCCATATAAGGTCAATTTTCTTGTGGAGAAAACCCCAGGGGATCATACATTACCCCCCAGGATAACCACTTCTCCTATTTAGCATGTGAGCAAGGCTGCTCCAAGGGATAATGGGACACTTGGGGACACGATGCCATCAATAAGCCGACGGTGCTCAACCCTGAATTTCATCTCCCCCTCCTTGCCTAGTTACTTATTTTATCCGGTTCCCTGATGAGATAAATACTAGCCTAGTTCAATGGGGACAGAATGAAGGTGACGCTGAAGGTGAAGTAAATGTTTAGTGCATTTTTCCTAATAACTCAGCACAAAAACCTGCTTAAATGGAAAAATATGTGTAGTGTCTGGGCCTCCAGGGTGTTGGGAAGCATTTTTTAACTTAATTTGCTCAATACCTCTTATTGCATCTTGTTTCTGTGTATATTTGCTTCATTTTGAAGGGCGAGGGAGACAGGTGAACATCTGCAGGTAGATATCTGAGTGCCAAAATTGTGAGCCAGCATCCAGACTCCCAAGAAGCAGTGTGGGGGAACTGGTGAACTCTAGAGGTACTCTCCAAGTCCCCGGGGGGTCCTGCAGGGGTCAGCTCAAATGACCAAATTGATGGCCTCCAGAAATCAGTGTTTGCCACTCTGACCCCCAGGAAGACCCTGCTTAGGAACTGTAGAAAATTAGGGATTTCTTGTTGACAACTCAAATGTCATCTCCTCCCTCTAATGGCTCTACCAGCCCAACAAACATTTATCTAGAAGTGTAAAATTCGGTGCATGGAGGTTAGCTTAACATTTCTGACTCCAACATTTGTAGAGGGGCTCTCTGTGGTAGAAGAAATCTTGTAAATTCTTTCTGGGTGCCTTCAGTATGACGGAGCCAGTCTAATTAAAAGTCAATGAGTCAAGTCTCCTGCCTCTTTCCCCAACTGTCCCCTGACTAGCATCACGGACGCTACTGCTAAGTGGGAATCATGACTTCAATTTTACTGCCCAGGGCTCAGTTTTGAACTGTCTTCTTCTTTCCACTTAGACTCAGTCTGCTGGTACCTCCTAGAGTCTCCTGTTTTTCAAGAGCAACTGCATGCTGATGCTGCCCAAATCTGTACGTTCAGCCTGAGCACCTGTCCTGAATGCCACACTTAAAACTCTCACCCTCGCCATGACATCTCCATTTGTATATTTAATAGCCATGTCCAACTTAACGTGTCCCAAACTGAGCTCCTCATATCCCCTCTTGTGTTTTCCCTGTCACCGTTCTTCCGCTAACTCAGATCAAACCCCCTGTCCCCACCCTGGGGGCCTCCTTTGCTTCCAATGTACATGGGGTAACTCAGCAAATTTTGTCTGTTCTTCCTTCCAAATAAGCCCAGAACCTACTTCTTGCTGCTTGCTTTGCTCCTACCCTGCTCCAACCAACCAACATCTTGACCTGGGTCATTGCAGTCACTTCCAATCGTGGACCTCTCGCATGGACTTTCCAGTTTATGAAATCATGCTATTCCTCAGCTTAGAAGTTCCAATGGCTTTCTATTTCATCAAAAGTAACAACCAAATGCCTCTGTGGCCAGTAAGTCACCCATAAGCGCCATGAGCTCACCTCTGCCCTCACTCACTACCTCTCTGCTCTCATCTTCTGCACATTTTTTTCAGAACCATTTGAGAATGATTTGGCAACATTGGGCTCCTTTCCCTCTCATACTTGAATCTGCATTTACCAAGAACAAAGACTTCCTCTTACATGACTATAGAACAATTATCAAAAACAGAAAATTTAACTTGAAACAGTTCTATGATCTAAACCACAGTCTATATGTGAGTCGCGTCGATCATCCTGATGTTGTTCTCTACATATCCTACGCCTGGTCCGGAAACCAGTCCAGAGTCTCATAATGCATCTTGTGTTCATGTCTACATAAGTTTCCCTCATCACGAACTGTTGCTGGGCCTTTGTCTTTCTTTAGCTTAATATTTAGAAGCATAGAGGCCACTTACTTCATAGATGTCCCTGAATTGGGGTGTTTGGGTGTTTCCTCATAATTTGATTCATTTTATGCCCTTTTGGCAGAAATTCCACAGAAGGGCCGTATCCTCACCACACTATATGTGGAGTCACATGATATCCCTCTGTTCCAATATTAATGATGTTGGATTTGATTACTTTGAAATAGAATTCATTAGCTTTCTGAACTGCAACTCCATTTGTAATTAATTAGTAATTTGTGGGGATATTTTGAGACTATATAAACTCTTCTTCCTCATCTAACTTTCACCCACTAGTTGTAACATCTATTGTGGATTTCTAATTCTATCACTGCTTTCACCTATTCAGCAACTTTTTTTTTTTTTTAATTTTCAGGAATTACATGTTTCCATTCTAAAATTGCCATGTATTTCACGGGTTTTATTTCTTTGCTGAGATTCCTGATCCGTTCACTTATTAAAACCATATTTTCCTTTACATCTTTAAACACATTTATAAATTTTTTAAGGTCCTGGATTACTAAATCCAAGATCTAAATCTTATTTGTATTAAAATTTTGGGGGTCTGAGCCAAATTGTCTGGTCTCTGTGAATGTCAAGCAATTTTTTTTTTAAATTACACTAGACATTGTGGATGCCTAATCTAGAGATTTGGGATTATGTTATGTCCCTCAAAAGCACACTAATTATTGTTCTAATGAGCAATCAACCTGACTGAATTCAAACTCCAAATTCTGTTTTCATCTAAGTGGGATACAATGGACCCTTCTCAGTCTTTCCAGTCTTGCATCTATTGCCTTTGGCTGGAAAATGTTCAATTCATCAATCAACAAGGATTAAAGAATTTGTACATAGATTTGGAGATTATAGCTTCTATAGTTTCCTGATTTCCAGAATTCTCCCTTCACTTTCCAGCAGCTTCCAGATCCAAACTACACCTGATGACTTCTTAAGCTAATTAGGGTATGAAATTCTCCCTAAGTTCTAACCATGTTTCCCTGTGCAGATTTGAGAGTATCCTCAGCCAATACATACATACAAACATAGATACATACATATGTAAAGCAAATAGTGTGTAGTGAATTTCTCCCATTCCTGAGTTGACTCGTCACCAGTTTCCACCTGCTTTCCATTATTATCCAGTGCCTTGAAAGAGTTTTTATATTTTGTTATCGTTAAATAGTTATTCTGGTATAGGATGTGCCGTCATTGTCAAAGATGGAATTTCTCTAATCATCATTTTAAATCCAGAAATTCCCATGGTCTCTGAGAACTTTAGGCTTCCTTTTAGTTCTTTTCATGACACTGTACACTTTCCATCTACATTTATTATTCTTTCTCTGATATAGAATCCTTCACTCTTCTACTTATTCTTATGACGTTCATGAGTGAAGCACCTGGGCAAAATATTAAAGAGTATTTCTATTGGTTCAAGTTAAAGTTACCTTCTTTAGCAAATGAGAAATCTAAAAGGTATGCAAATCACATAATTGGAGCTATGCAAACTTGGGTGCTGGAGCAAATGAACATCTCAGAAGGAACTCTCTCTCTCTTTTCATTATAGATGCATATTCATGCATGTGTATGGATAATTTAGGAAGCCAGAGTTCAGATAAACTGCAAGGTCATACATCGAAGGAGACTGTTAAAGATTGTGCCATAACTTTAAATATCCCCAAGATACTTTTCCAAGTGTTTCTACTCTATTCTGCCAAAGCCACAAAAATCCTTTAAAAATAGCAATCCAAATACATACCATCCTATTTAACTTTCTCCTCAAAGCGCTGTTCACTGCCCCAAACCTTCCTTGAGACAAACAAGCACATATGTTTAAAGCATACCCTGCCTGGGTGTCCTCAGTGTTCTTTTTTTTGTCAGGAGTAATGTCATTCTGGGTCTGCTTCCTCCCCATCACTTCTGGCTCCTGGTGTTGAAAGAATGCGACCTCCTACACAAAGCCAACGCCTCTCCTACTTGTCTTCAACTAGTGAGCGAGTAATTCACCCAATTCTGGTGGGAAGGGAGAAGACTGATTAACAGAGAAATCTCAAGTACTTCTCAAATCTAAAAAGAAAGGACAGGAAAACCTCAACGTTGAACACAGACCAGAAGAAACTGGGAAGCTGTTGTTAGAAAGAAATTAGACATGCTTCTCCACAGAAACTGAAGTTCCATGAACACTCTTTGCCACCCTACAATTTATAGTCATCCCTACTTGTAACTCTAACCTAACAATGTGTCATCTTTACTTTTCATGTTATTTATTTACAAGTGCATTTTCAGTATCAACCCCTTCATTCATTAATCCTAATGTGGCCTTTTCCAATGTCTACTTACCATTTTAAATACTTACTATAATTTACAGGGCTTTCTTGAACACATCCAAGGTATATTATATGGGGCTAGCTTAATGGAAAGTCTTGTATACCAAAGCAGGAAAAAAACACATTTAATTTATGATGGCTTTGAATTTTGATCATAATTTACTCATGGAAACCTATTCATACAAAGCAATACCATACAATTTTTCAGAAGCAATCAAAAAGTAAAACAATAAATGTTGATCTTTTTAGTGTTATTTTTTTCCTGAAAGCTCAACCATATTCCATTCTGGGATTATGAAAATTATACTTAATGACTGAATACTTAAGGTTTTTATAATTGCTCTTGAACTAATTCTGTTAGCTTACATATTAGAAGAATTTTAGCCACCATATATTCTCAAGTTTGTGTAATTCTTTTTTCTCCTTAAAGAAAGGGCCAAAGGTTTACCCCAGTTCAAGTTTGAAAGCACCAAAAGAAGTGGACATGGTATGTTTTTAATCACTCAAAAATTATACCCAAAGAAGACTCATGCTTTGCCAATCTTTCATGTGACACCCCTATCTCTAATCCATAGACTGGAGTCTTACCTAAATGAGGAGAAAGTTCTTACAAGGATTTTCATAGAGTAATGGATGCATAAAATGCCCCTTAGGGAAGACAGGCAATGTCTAGAAATGCTTCTGATCTTTCTTCCAAGAGAATGAAACAAACCATTCTTCAGGGCTCACCACAGAGAAGGAAGTTGATACAGAAAATGAAAGATACATATATGATGAAGCTCTTGATGCTGGGGATTTGAGTTGAGAAGAGAATGAGGCATCTAAGGAAACCAGTTGCTTCAGGGAACATAGACACCATGGCGAGTGTCTCTGGGATGTATGACTCAGCAGTGGGCTTGGGAAGCCCAGACAATGAGTCTCTACAGAGAACAAGAATGGCTTCTCAGAGGAAATTGTGTTTGAGCTGAGATTCAGGTAGAAGAGTTGGTTGTTCCAGGCAGAAATACTCACAGGAGCAAATGACATAATAGGAGAAACCCTGGAAGACAACACTCAGGACCCAGAGGGAGGTTGTACAAAGGTGAGTGATGTTTGACATGGCTGTAAAGTCGATGTGGACCAGATATATAGGATATGGCCCTTAATTTAAGATATTTAGGCTTGGGCACCTGGGTGGCTCAGTGGGTTAAAGCCTCTGCCTTTGGCCCAGGTCATGATCCCGGGGTCCTGGGATCGAGTCCCGCATCAGGTTCTCTGCTTGGCAGTGAGCCTGCTTCCTCCTCTCTCTGCCTGTCTCTCTGCCTGCTTATGATCTCTTCTGTCAAATAAATAAAATCTCTTAAAGAAAAAAGATATTTCGGCTTATCTTTGTCACCAGTGAACAACCCTTGAAGGTCTGAGCATAAATGAAACATGATTTAAAAACAGGTATGGGGAATGCTGGAGAAGTAGTTGGTTTGATGGAGAGACTGTTGAGCAGGCATTGGAGTCACTCATCCATCAAACAGTATGGAGGGTCTCAAGTAGGGCAGAAGACTGGAATTGAAAGTGTTGGGAGGAAAGGATATAGAGAACACTGTGAAGTTAAACCGCAGGAGTAGAGGGGAAGAAGGTAGGTGAGTAACAATGACCAACCTACTGGAAGGCTGGAGGTGCCATTAATAGAAACAGGGAAACCACAGAAAGGTGGGAGTGGAGGTGACCATGCAAATGGCATGTCTTGGGTGCTGGGGTGTGGAGCTCAGTGGCTCTGTGGCTCAGCAGGAAGAGCTTTGCTTGTGTTCTGCAGAGAAACTGTCATGTGTCAGATGGAAGTGAATGAGTATGCAGGGGGAAGTGGGCAGTGAAGCACAGCTCTAGGATCTACCTAGACTGGGGTGTTCAAGAGTCAGAGAAGAAAGCCCAAACTGAAATAGCCAAGTGAGGGCCCATAATCATGGTCATGATCCAGAGAGGGAGGTGTCAGTTGAAGGCATTTTGGAGTGCAGGACACTGCTGCAGTGGGTGGGGTTCTGGAGACCTCAGAGCTGCTGAAGGAAACCAGAGGACAAGTCATCCCCAGCAGTCAATACATCTGTGTGTGGATGTGGGACCTACATGGGGATTTGGGGGCCTACAGCTGGAATGGAACAGGGACACTCAGAAAATGGAGTCTGACAGGAGGTCAGGAGAAAGACCAGACAACCAAAGTGCAATGAGAATGTAGAAAGAAAAACCAAGAGTAGAGAGTCATGATTAAACCTACAACAGTCAGAAAGTCAGAGAGGGACACAGAGTGAAAGTACGCACAGCAGACTCTGTCCAGAAAGGGGAGTCAGCTGTCCTACCAATCTTCCTGCCCTCCTAAGCTCAATCCTCCAAAGACCACCATTGGTTTCTGACACACCACCCTTCAAGTTTAGGAATAATCTCCATCTACCTTTCCAAGGACCATGCCATCGTCCCTTCAGAAAAGTCAAAGTGGTGGTTTGCATTGCTCTGCACTGCATGGTACATCGCTGACTCATCGGTGGAAGGATGCTGCCACAGCAAGCCAAGCTGAACGAGCACCCCTGTGCTTGAAAATTCCCCTGAGCAAGGGGGAGGGGCATAGGGAGAGGGTGAAGTAGGCTCCCCACTGAGCAGGGATCTCATCTCAGGGCTCAATTCCAGGACCCCAGGATGATGACCTGAGCTGAAGGAGACTCTTAACTGACAGGGCCACCCCAATGTCCAGTCTATTCTTTATTTTTAAAGGATAAAAAAAAAAAAATGAGATGAGTAAGTTTTAAAACAAAAGTCTTTGCAGTATCAGTAATCCCTAAATACAGCAACAATATTCTCCAATCAAGCAGGTTAACAGAAAAACCTGAACTTTCTTCAAAAGAACAGATCCTCCCCACAGAGAAGACCCACGGAGAAAACAGGGGTTAATCTAACTAAGGCTTTAATGAAAGGTCCCTGATTATTAATCTCCACTGCTACTCGGCTCATAAATTGTGGGATCTTTCATTCCCATGCCTCATAATAGGCGTGGGAGGAGCCCAACTGACATAGGAAGATTGTAGCACGACATAATAAAATTCGCCAAGTGGCACTTTTAAACACCTACATATGGTTATGGTGCTCTCCTAAGCACAACCAACACCGGAGGAGTGATCGTTTTCATGCTCGCTTACGGAGTGTGGGAAGGACTTTCTCCCAACTTGTCGAGCCCTGTCCGATCACAGAGGCTTCAGTGTAGAACCCGGGACTGTGCCAGCATGAGGATCACAGACATCCACCCCAGGGACACCAGCAGGGAGGGAGGAGGGGAAGGGAAGCTTGGAGAGCTCGAACATGATTAGGACCATCACCGAGTGTAGCTTGCGTGCCCCCAGGTGACACTGGGTCTGGCCTCAGCAGCCAACTTTACAACGGCACAGGACAGGTCTGGCTGCACACATCGCATGGTTTAAATTTTCAAAAATAATTTTCGGAAGATGTGCTAGACATCGTCGAGCAAATATTTCAGCACACTGGCCGGTTGTTTGAAATGAACTACTTTACATCTGCTGACCTGGGTCCCTTTGCTTTGGTCTTAGACTTTTGGTCTTTGATTCATGAAGCTGTCTGGAATTCAAATCCAGTTTTCCACTGTTAACCCATAGAGAACTGTGCTCAAGGATGCTTCAAGAAACACCAATCTTTTCTGGCAAATCCTATTTATTTTCTTACAATGTAAATTCACCTCTCATTGTCGCACTTTGGTCTCCTGGCAATCCTGCCCAATTGGTAGAAATGGAAACTTGGGCCCAGAGAGGGTAGGCCAGCTGCCCAGGCAAGGTTAGGGGAGCTGCTCAATGGTGGATCCAGAACTTACACCACCTTCACTGTGCCTCGGGTCATCGCACATTCTTTCTCAGGACTGCAGAAGTATACAAAGAGATAGCAAAGCTGTACCAGAGCCCAGACATGTCTTGGCATAAACTCCAAGCTCTTTGGAAAACTGGAAAATTATATCCCTTTTTTTTCCTCTTGGTCATGACTTTTTAAAAAACTATTCTCATTTTATTATTCTACCATCCCCAAAAGAATTCTGGTGAAGTAAGTCAAACAAACTGCCATTCAAAGGAGAGACAGAACTAATGGGCACCCATGAGGGAACACAGAGCAAACTGACTGAAGAGCAGATACTATTTAATCGCATTGGTGGAGAGTGACTTTATTTTTTTTAATTTTTTTAATGTAATGAAGTAACACATTTTTATTTAAATGTAATGAAGTGACACATAGTGTATTACTGGTTTCAGAGGTAGAGGGTCAGTGGTTCAGCAGTCTTGTATGACCCCCAGTGCTAGGTGCATCATGTGCCCCCCTTAATGCCCACTACCCAGCTATCCCCTCCCTTGAACCCCTTCCCTTCCAGCATGTCTCTGTTTGTTTCCTACAATTAAGAGTCCCTTATGGCTTGCCTCTCTTTCTAGCTTTGTCCTGTTTCATTTTTCACCCTCTTCCCCTATGATCCTCTGTCTTGTTTCTTAAATTCCATGGATGAGTGAGATCATGTGATAATTGTTTCTCTGACTGACTTATCTCTCTTAGCGTAATACCCTCTAGTTCCATCCACATCACTGCAAATGGCAATAGTTAATTTCTGATGGCTGAGTAATATTCCCTTATCTTTTTATACCACATCTTCTTTATCCATTCATCTGTCAATGGACGTATGGGCTCTCTCCATAGTTTGGCTATTGTAGACATTGCTACTATAAACACTGGGGTGCGTGTGCCCCTTCGGATCACTACACTTGTATTTTGGGGGTAAATACCCAGTAGTGCAATTGCTGGGCCATAGGGTAGCTCCATTTTCAACTTTTGGGGAGTCTCCATGCTGTTTTCCAGAGTGGTTGCACCAGACTGCATTCCCACCAACAATGTAGGAGGGTTCCTCTTTCTCCACATCCTTGCCAACATCTGCTGTTTTCTGACTTGTTGATTTTAGCCATTCTGTTGTTCATGACTTTTAACTTCCTGTTGTTTTACCCACCCACACAAAAAAGGACAACTATGTTTTTATATCAATGATCTGATTTGCATATGATCTTCATGAAAACATGATTTAGGCTTTCCTTCCTCTAAGCTTACTTGGCAGAGAGCAACTTCATCTTTTCTCAGCACTGATCCCAACTGTCATTGATGGGACCATGTGCTTCACTGAATGGGGCCTAGGCCCTCCTACCAACATGACCACTACCGTCTTTTAGCATCTGACATTTTGAGGACCTATGGGAAATTAAGGGTTACGTTTTAGTTAGTTTTTTTGTTTTCTCTGAATCACCAACTCTGGAAAGAAAAGGTTGAGAATTCTAAATGTTGCCCTGCATCTATGGGCTTCTAACCACTGTCACAACTTAGGATCTACAGCACTCTTTCTCGCGGCACTGCCCGCCACCTGCCCTTCCTCTTTGCTTGTCCATGGCATCAACCACCATGGTTCACTCTTCTTTCTGGGGAATGAGACTTGTCTTCCATTTACATGAGGAAACATGCTGAGGGCAAGACCATGCTGCTCCCTTCTGTGCCTTAGCCCATGCCTGACTATTGAGCTATTGAGTTATTGATTTTTATTTAATATACATGTTCACTGTTAAATGACAAATACTTTCTTAGGCAACTGCTGCATGTCTAGCATAGTAAGCACTGCAATGGTCACTTTTGCTCAACACCCAACACTGCTTTATGTGCATGATAAACTTTTACAGGCCAGGGGGCGCCTGGGTGGCTCAGTGGGTTAAAGCTTCTACAGGCCAGGACTGTGTGTGACTCTGTCTTTGGCAGGCACCTTGAAGAAATGTATAAACATATATATTTACTATAGAGATGATGTAGCAAGCATTTGGGGCACACATTAAGTCCCATTTTCCATGAAATTGACATGAAAATTCATGTCATGAATGTCAACTCATGGAGTTTAACAAGAACTGTAAGAGACCCCTGTGTATGTCTAATGGTATCATTCCTTCCCTGAGTGTTGGCATGTAGACTTTCTCCTGAGATGGGTCTAAAGCAACCTCACTCATTCAGCCTTGCACCACATGGCTCCATGTGGTTCTTCTCCCATCAGAACCTCCCTCAGTTTAACAATTATGTGAATAACACAGGAAGCCTACATTTGAAACTCGTGAACAAAATGCTGGACTCCTATGGAGTGCTTCATTAGGCTAGGGAGAACTTACTCAAAAGTATGATGTGGAAGGAAGTTTATGTATTGCCTGGGACCAAAGAAGAATTCCAGATTGCTTGTTTTCTTTAAAGTATATATTATAGTATTTATTTTTATTCAGGAAGAAGTTCACAAAAACATCTTGCTATTGGACCCAAAGCTTGTGCTATAGAGATATGGTTACACATTCTTGTGTGGCATATTTGGGTCAGAGAACCAACAAACCCCAGAACTCCATGTGTCTGAGAAGTGCTATGTCTGAATGTTCGTGTCCTCCTATGTTAAAAAAGCCCTATGTTAAATCCTAACGATAGATGTGACTATATCAGGAGATGGGGCCTTTAGGAGACCATTAAGTCATAAGGGATCCCCTCATGAATGGCATTCCTGGCTTATAAAAAGACTCCAAGATCTGTCAACCCTTCCACTTTGTGAGGACACCTTGAGAAGTCAAAGAAGAAGAAGGCTTTGCCCAGAAACCCAGTAGGCCAAGGTGCTCTGTTATGGCAACCCAAAGGCACTAAGACAGGAAGATTCATCACCTTCATATAATGATACCTGGATCCTCTGATGCTGGCAACAAAGAGGAAAATATCACAGAGATGGGATGCCAGAGACGATGACATGACACCAGCTCTTGTATCCTCACAGTCAGAACAGGAAGCTCTCTCCCACTGGTCACTGCTGTGGCCACTGCACAGACCACCTTGGTCACACAGCTCCTGACCCTCCACAGAGCAGCTCAGAGCAGCTGGTGCACTTGAACATGACTCTGCGGAAGGGACTGGGTAACCAAAGGGAAATAAACACAAAGGAAGCATCCATGGAGGTAAAGCACATTTAGTATCTGGCATTGGCGTTGGCTCACAAGACAGACGCCTGCCTGACTCTCTTCAAACCTACAGAGCCCTCCTGGGCCCCTGCCTCCTGGAGAGCCCCTCCCACATGTCCAACTCTGCAAAGCCCAGCTGAGATGCCATCAGGGGCCCCTGTCACATCCGCAGGCTCAACCTCCTCAGAAAAACTCAAGCTGCACTCTTTTTAAAGAAAGTTTCTTCTTCATTTCAGGGCAGGGGAAAAATTGCAACAGATTCTTATGTCTATTAACCCACATTCATTGATGAACAGCCTCCGTGCTGGTCCAGACTCCATCCAACGGACAATCTGTTGGCAGAGGTGAGGAGGGGTTCCAACAGTTTCTGGAACGGAAGCTTATGACCAGGGATCTATCAATTAAGTTTGAAGTCTGGAGACAAAAATTTCCGCAGAGTATCCCCTCTACCAGAGTCACTGCTGAATACCCAGATTCCTGCCCCACACCCTTGAGGTATAAAGGCTTGGTACAGAGTTTCTGAGCAGGAAAAGATCTGAAGGTCGCCAGCAGCCTTATCTCCTTCCTCTGTCTTGCTCTGCGTTCCTTTCTTTTCCTGCTCACATCATAAAGGTCAAGGCCTAAAGTGCTCTGTTCTAAGCAAAGTATCGCTGGTCCTCATGAGGTCTAAAAGGTGTGTGCATCTCATTGGCAATAAAGTCAAAAAAGGAATGGAAGTCCCCGTTGTCACCCGCACATCTCGTCAGCCAACATCTGAGGAAGTGGGGGCCTGGGTAAACTGACGGGTCCCGAGTAACCCTCGGCCAGCATTCACGGGTTTAGCGTCCTGGCCGGCAGAAGGTGGAGAAGGGTCCATGCCACGGAAGTGTTTGAGGAGCATCTTGCCTCACCCACCGCGATGCACCTGTCTGCCAGGCACCACCGGAGACGTGAGGATCCCCAGATGGAGGCCACTTGTTCCGGGGACTTGCAGGCACACGCCTTCCATGTGTCCCTCCTTACCACACTCCTCATTTCTTCCATCATTTTTCAAGTCTGAGCTTATCCTGCAGATGAAGAAACTGGCTTATGTTAGGAACCTATTGCATGAACTGAACGATCAGGCCTGGGCAAAGTTTCAGAGGCAAGGCAGTTCATCGTATGGGCCCTTCTTGTGTTCTCATCAGCTGCTTCCTACCCGTGTGCTAAGCATTTTCATGTAGCCTCATCTGTCTTTTCATAAGAAAGCCAGTTGATAAACTAATTCACACTCAGGTGGGCTGTTAAACCACGAAATGCTGGCAAGGAAAACAACACTTAATAATAAATCACACGACGGTGAAGCTCGGCAGCCAGTGGGAAGGTGTTTGGGGCATGCACAATCCCCATTACTTCACGGATCATGCAGCATAGACCCAATCCTGGGCCTGAAACTAACACGAATTCTGTCCTAGAACATTCCAGGCAGTAGAACAGGACTTCTTCATTTTTTTTTCTTTTGATCCATGCTCACTGCTTCAAAGACCAGGTTTCTGATGAGAACTTCACATTTAATTTCCTGTGCAATTCTACGCTTCTGGAAGGTTTTATTTACTCAATGCTTAGTATCTTGTGTTTGCAGGTAGCCATTGGGAGAATAATGAGTCCAAATGTCTCTGGATGGACTCAACGACATATACTTCACCAATTATTAAATCACCCATGCCACCTTCTTATACCTAGAGTAAAAAATGTCAGCACAGCGAAGAGATCCCATCATGTTCCTTTTGTCCCAGTACTTGACTGTCTCAAGGCTGGAGACCCGCTAGCAGCAGGTAGACTACTAAAATGAAAACGGAAGTCAACCCAGGTAGATCCATTTCTGAGACAAGATGGCTGAGGACATACCATACCGATGGCCCGTTGTCAGTCGAGTTCGGGTCCTAGGCATGAGTGCTTTCTGCTTATGAGAAGCTACACTATGAATTAGTCAGGGCTGTCCAGCCCTATCTTCCCGTGCAGATGGACCCTGGAGGGCAGGGGGTTCTTCCAAATGAATGATACACTGGCTCTGCCTAGTTAAGCTCAGGTAATAGTGAGTTCTTCTCATCATAGCTCGGTGCCCCCAGTAACATCAAAGAAGTGATGTCTCCCCTTCTGCATAGAATTCTCTGCAAGAGAGGTCCATCAGCCATAGTAAGAATAAACCCCATCTTAACTATTTTCTCATTTTTCAATGCCTTTTAAGAAAGTCACTTTCTTTCATTTTCCCACTTTTTTTTTTAAGATTTTTATTTATTTATTTGACAGACAGCGATCACAAGTAGGCAGAGAGGCAGGCAGAGAGGTGGGGGAGTGGGGAAGCAGGGGCTCGATCCCAGGACCCTGAGATCACGGCCTGGGCTGAAGTCAGAGGCTTAACCCACGGAGCCACCCAGGCACCCCTCATTTTCCCACTTCTTAATAAAGTATCAGAAATTCTTCAGCT
This sequence comes from Mustela nigripes, assembly GCF_022355385.1. NCBI lineage: Eukaryota > Metazoa > Chordata > Mammalia > Carnivora > Mustelidae > Mustela > Mustela nigripes. The sequence goes on along the minus strand of NC_081564.1, from coordinate 88,204,923 downwards.
GGAAAGCAGTTGAGGCAAGTCGCTCCAAGGCCATGTGCTGAACTTGCTGTTTGTTTTGTTTCCTCCTTCTGCTCAACAAAACTTCGCTCCGCGGCTCCTCACATTGCAACGGCCATCTCCCCAACTAGATCAACGTCCACCAATGAAAGGCTTTCGTCCAGAGTCTTCCAGCCAATTATCAGTCAATGTGGTTTTTTAGGAGACTGAAATTCAGGGTAAAACGCTCGAAACTTAGAGGTGAGTTGTCACGTCTCCTAAACCAATGACACGTAGCATGATCCCCAATAGGTTCCCCAGCCCACCCTCAAGTAGATTTTTGAAAACTAAAAAAACATTAATCAGTGACCTATATACTAAAATCCTGTGGGAATACAAAAGTCAGACTGATCACAGCTCTCTGATAAGTCACTGAGGCTTTGACCGACTGTACTGCAAAGGTCTAAGGAACCTGAGAAACAATCCAACATGGTGCCGTCAACTTCAT